>NC_074668.1:305000-332500 GCF_029448725.1 Salvelinus fontinalis | reverse complement strand
GTGCAGGTGGCTGCCTTAATTGATATCCACATCTTCGGCGCCCGGGGAACAGTGGGTTAACTGCCTTGCTCAGGGGCAGAACGACAGATTCATAACTTGTCAGCTCAGGGATTCGATTAAGAAACCTTCCGGTTACTGGCCCAACGCTCTAGCCACTAGGCTAACTCCCACCCTTCAGTGGAGCTGAAGGGTGGGACTAATAACAACAAGATAACTCATGTAAAATATACTAGGTCTGTAAAATGTATCTTGGTTCAGAACTTTGTGAAACAGCACTGTTAAAAATAAATGGGAAACAGAAACTGGATATTGTTCAGAAATAGATGAGAGGGGTTAAGGGTCGCGGAAGGATAGGAGTAAAAACAAACAAAATATAACTATTATAAAATATACTATGTCCGTAAAATGATAAGCGATGTATAAGCAGGAAGTAGAAGCCAAAGTCCTGTTGTTCATTAGTTTACCTCAATTAGGGGAATGGTGGTACGGTTAGTGGAAAACAATGAAGGAAAATATATTTTTGGACATCCCTACTCCATTCAAGGGTTTTTCTATATTTTTTTTACTATTTTCTACATTGTGAATAAAAGTGAAGAATTCAAACTATGAAATAACACATATGAAATCATGTAGCAACAAAAAAAAGTATTTTCTCTGTATATATCAATGATGTCGCTCTTGCTGCGGGTGATTGCTTGATCCACCTCTACGCAGACGACACCATTCTGTATACTGCTGGCCCTTCCTTGGACACTGTGTTAACAAACCTCCAAACGAGCTTCAATGCCATACAACACTCCTTCCGTGGCCTCCAACTACTACGCTAGTAAAACTAAATGCATGCTTTTTAACCGATCGCTGCCCACACCCGCCCGCCCGACTAGCATCACTACTCTGGACGGTTCTGACTTGGAATATGTGGACACCTACAAATACCTAGGTGTCTGGCTAGACTTTAGTGATGTCATTTACAAAATAGCCTCCAACACTCTACTCAGAAAACTGGATGCAGTCTATCACAGTGCCATCCGTTTTGTCACCAAAGTCCCATTTTATACCACCCACCACTGCGACCTGTATGCTCTCGTTGGCTGGTCCTCGCTACATACTCGTCGCCAGACCCATTGGCTCCAGGTCATCTATAAGTCTTTGCTAGGTAAAGCCCAAGCTCACCATAGCAACACCATCCCGTAGCACGCGCTGCAGCAGGTATATCTCACTGGTCATCCCCAAAGCCAACACCTACTTTGGCCACCTTTCCTTCCAGTTCTCTGCTGCCAATGACTGGAACGAATTCAAAAATCGCTGAAGTTTGAGACATATATCTCCCTCACTAACTTTAAGCATCAGCTGTCTGAGAAGCTTACCGATCGCTGCAGCTGTACACAGCCCATCTGTAAATAGCCCATCCAACTACCTACCTCATCCCCATATTGTTTTTATTAACTTTTTTTTGCTCTTTTGCACACCAGTATTTCTACTTGTATATCATCATCTGCACATCTATCCCTCCAGTGTTAATTTGCTAAATTGTAATTACTTCGCTACTATTGGCCTATTTATTGCCTTACCTCCTTACGCCATTTGCACACACTGGATATAGATTTTTCTATTGTGTTATTGACTGTACTTTTGTTTATCCCATGTGTAACTAACTCTGTGTTGTTGTTTTTTGTCGCACTGCTTTGGCCAGGTCGCCGTTGTAAATGAGAACTTGTTCTCAACTGGCCTACCTGGTTAAATAACTGTGAAATAAAAATTTAAAATAAAATCTGTGCCCCGACACAAACCTGTCTCTGAGCTCTACGGACAATTCCTTCGACCTCATGGCTTGGTTTTTGCTCTGACATGCACTGTCAACTGTGGGACCTTATATAGACAGGTGTGTGCCTTTCCAAATCATGTCCAATCAATTTGAATTTACCACAGGTGGACTCCCAAGTTGTAGAAACATCTCAAGGATGATCAATGGAAACAGGGTGCACCTGAGCTCAATTTCGAGTCTCATAGCAAAGGGTCTGAATACTTATGTAAATAGGGTATTTCTTTTTTTATGTATGTACTGTATATACACTACCATTGAAACGTTTGGGATCACTTAGAAATGTCCTTGTTTTTGAAAGAAAAGTACATTTTTTGTCCATTAAAATAACATCAAGTGATCAGAAATACAGTGAAGACATTGTTAATGTTGTAAATGACTATTGTAGCTGGAAACGGCTGTTTTTAATGTAATATCTACATAGGCGTACAGAGGCCCATTATCAGCAACCATCACTCCTGTGTTCCAATGGCACGTTGTGTTAGCTAATCCAAATTTTAAAAGGCTAATTGATCATTAGATAATCATTTTGCAAATATGTTAGCACAGCTGAAAACTGTTGTGCTCATTAAAGAAGCAATAAAACTGTCCTTCTTTAGAATAGTTGAGTATCTATCGCATCAGCATTTGTGAGTTCGATTACAGGCTAAAAATGGCCAGAAACAAAGAACTTTCTTCTGTAACTTGTCAGTCTATTCTTGTTCTGAGAAATGAAGGCTATTCCATGCGAGAAATTGCCAAGAAACTGAAGATCTCTTACAACGCTGTGTACAGTCGTGGCCAAATGTTTTGAGAATGACACAAATATTAATTTTCACAAAGTCTGCTGCCTCAGTTTGTATGATGGCAATTTGCATATACTCCAGAATGTTATCAGATGAATTGCAATTAATTGCAAAGTCCCTCTTTGCCATGCAAATGAACTGAATCCCCCAAAAACATTTCCACTGCATTTCAGCCCTGCCACAATAGGACCAACTGACATCATGTCAGTGATTCTCTCATTAACACAGGTGTGAGTGTTGACGAGGACAAGGCTGGAGATCACTCTGTCATGCTGATTGAGTTTGAATAACAGACTGGAAGCTTCAAAAGGAGGGTGGTGCTTGGAATCATTGTTCTTCCTCTGTCAACCATGGTTACCTGCAAGGAAACACGTGCTGTCATCATTGCTTTGCACAAAAAGGGCTTCACAGGGCTTCACAGGCAAGGATATTGCTGCTAGTAAGATTGCACCTAAATCAACCATTTATCGAATCATCAAGAACTTCAAGGAGAGCGGTTCAATTGTTGTGAAGAAGGCTTCAGGACACCCAAGAAAGTCCAGCAAGCGCCTGGACTGTCTCTTAAAGTTGATTCAGCTGCGGGATCGGGGCACCACCAGTACAGAGCTTGCTCAGGAATGGCAGCAGGCAGGTGTGAGTGCATCTGCACGCACAGTGAGGCGAAGACTTTTGGAGGATGGCCTGGTGTCAGGAAGGGCAGCAAAGAAGACACTTCTCTCCAGGAAAAGCATCAGGGACAGACTGATATTCTGCAAAAGGTACAGGGATTGGACTGCTGAGGACTGGGGTAAAGTCATATTCTCTGATGAATCCCCTTTCAGATTGTTTGGGGCATCCGGAAAAAAGCTTGTCCGGAGAAGACAAGGTGAGCGCTACCATCAGTCCTGTGTCATTCCAACAGTAAAGCATCCTGAGACCATTCATGTGTGGGGTTGCTTCTCAGCCAAGGAAGTGGGCTCACTCACAATTTTGCCTAAGAACACAGCCATGAATAAAGAATGGTGTCTAGTTTGAGAAACAGATGCCTCACAAGTCCTCAACTGGCAGCTTCATTAAATAGTACCCGCAAAACACCAGTCTCAACGTCAACAGTGAAGATGCTGGCCTTCTAGGCAGAGTTCCTCTGTCCAGTCTCAACGTCAACAGTGAAGATGCTGGCCTTCTAGGCAGAGTTCCTCTGTCCAGTGTCTGTGTTCTTTTTCCCATTTTAATATTTTATTTTCATTGGTCAGTCTGAGATATGGTCCTGAAGAAAAATATCAAAATAATAATAATTTTAAAACACCTCTGGTATAGAAGTATTACACCTCAGAGTCAAGGAAATGCAGTCAGCAAGTGTTCAGCATATGTGCAAACTCCTTCAAGACTGTTGGAAAAGCATTCCTTATGAAGCTGGTTGAGAGAAGGCCAAGCGTGTGCAAAGCTGTCATCAAGGCAAAGGGTGGATACATTGAAGAATCTCAAATCTAAAATATATTTTGATTTGTTACTACATGATTCCATATGATATGTGTTATTTCATAGTTTTGATGTCTTCACTATTATTCTACAATGTAGAAAATAGTAAAAAAAATATTTAAAAAAACCTTGAATGAGTAGGTGTGTCCAAACTTTTGAATGGTACTGTATATTTACCGAAAAATATGCGGGGGATTGGAAATGATGCAGACAATTACATTGATGGAATCTACAATCTATCTGCAATATTCAAGTTGATCTAACTAGTTGATCCCTAAAGAAAAATATAAAAATAATAATTTAAAACCACCTCTGGTAAATTAGTATTACACCATACTAGGTTATTGGATCTTAATTTAAACCCATACATTTCACAATATTGACAAACTATTATAATAATCCTGAAATGCATAACTTCCTGTAGAGCAGCGTTTCCCTCCACCCGAGCACCGCCAGCCGCTCCACTTACACCCAATTAAAAAGGTCAACTAATGAGCAAGCCCTTGATAAGTTGAATCAGGTGTGTTAACTGGGATAGGGAAAGAATGTACATAGATCTTAACCTTAACCTAGAACTCTAACCCCCCCCCCAAAAGAAGGTGCTCGGAGACGTGGGCCCCCCCATGGAGAGGGATCCGTCCACCCCAGGCAGAGGGATCCGTCCAGCCCAGAGAGAGGGATCCGTCCACCCCAGGCAGAGGGATCCGTCCAGCCCAGGGAGAGGGATCCGTCCCGCCCAGGGAGAGGGATCCGTCCCGCCCAGGGAGAGGGATCCGTCCAGCCCAGGGAGAGGGATCCGTCCAGCCCAGGGAGAGGGATCCGTCCAGCCCATGGAGAGGGATCCGTCCACCCCAGGGAGAGGGATCCGTCCAGCCCAGGGAGAGGGATCCGTCCAGCCCAGGGAGAGGGATCCGTCCCGCCCAGGGAGAGGGATCCGTCCAGCCCATGGAGAGGGATCCGTCCACCCCATGGAGAGGGATCCGTCCAGCCCAGGGAGAGGGATCCGTTCAGCCCAGGGAGAGGGATCCGTCCAGCCCAGGGAGAGGGATCCGTCCAGCCCAGGGAGAAGGATCCGTCCAGCTCAGGCAGAGGGATCCGTCCAGCCCAGGGAGAGGGATCCGTCCCGCCCAGGGAGAGGGATCCGTCCCGCCCAGGGAGAGGGATCCGTCCTGCCCAGGGAGAGGGATCCGTCCCGCCCAGGGAGAGGGATCCGTCCCGCCCAGGCAGAGGGATCCGTCCAGCCCAGGGAGAGGGATCCGTCCAGCCCAGGGAGAGGGATCCGTCCAGCCCAGGGAGAGGGATCCGTCCAGCCCAGGGAGAGGGATCCGTCCAGCCCAGGGAGAGGGATCCGTCCCGCCCAGGCAGAGGGATCCGTCCAGCCCAGGGAGAGGGATCCGTCCAGCCCAGGCAAAGGGATCCGTCCAGCCCAGGGAGAGGGATCCGTCCTGCCCAGGGAGAGGGATCCGTCCTGCCCAGGGAGAGGGATCCGTCCAGCCCAGGGAGAGGGATCCGTCCAGCCCAGGGAGAGGGATCCGTCCAGCCCAGGGAGAGGGATCCGTCCAGCCCAGGGAGAGGGATCCGTCCAGCCCAGGGAGAGGGATCCGTCCAGCCCAGGGAGAGGGATCCGTCCACCGCAGGGAGAGGGATCCATCCAGCCCAGGCAGAGGGATCCGTCCAGCCCAGGGAGAGGGATCCGTCCAGCCCAGGGAGAGGGATCCGTCCCGCCCAGGGAGAAGGATCCGTCTTCCCTCAGGCCCTCTTACTGATCTACATGTCACATCTGACCCCTGCCAGCCTATAGTAGCCAGGGGGACAGGAAGGGGGGTAGCAGGGGTACTGTGCAGAGCAGGAGGGTGGTACACGGTCTGACATTTCAGAAGTTTACAGCCTCCAGGGAAGTGGGAGGGAGGACAAAGCTGCTTATTAAGTCAGAATGAAAGAAGATGTCGGTTGGTTTGTTCTTCGGAGGGGGAGAAGGAGTAGGTGACAGATGGAGGGTATCTGCATGGCCCTGGGGAATCCACCAGTAGTCAATATGCATCTCTGACTTTTCAAGGAGGGGGGCTTTTCTTCCTGCTCTTCAAATCATGGATGTTCATTGACTTGACTGAGGAGAGCTCTATTGCTAATTTAAAATAAAATGGCTTCCAAAGAATCTCCAGCACACGGATATTCTAGATCCCTGTTTAAATGACCTGTCCTGCCCCATGTTGTCCTCCTAGCTCCTCCTAGTTTCCGTTTACCTCGGCCAGGGGTACGATGCCCTGGATGTCTCTCTGGCTGATGTAGAGGTGGGAGACGGCCTCTGCCTGCGTGCCTGTGGAGGGATACTCGATCTGCCACTGGATGGTCTGGGTAGACTGTAGGTTGATGATGTTGTCCATCTCAAACTCCACCTGCATCACCTCGTAAAAGGAGCCCTCCAACCTGTATGGAGGCATCAAGCAGAACATCAGGCAAGAGGCTCTCCATAAACAAAAACATACAAGATCTCCAAAAGATGTTGCATAATTCTTACTTTATTCAAATGTTATTTTATTTTCACTGCATCGGGATAGCATAAACATATGTGTTGGCTTAACAGCCACAGATATGTATGGTTGTCTACAGAATCTATGGTCTTGTGAGACAGATGCTGATATACAGCAGTCCTTTGACTTTTTTCCACGTGTTGTTGTGTTGCAGCCTGAATTTAAAATGGATTAAATTGAGATTGTGTGTCACTGATCTACACACAATACCCCATAATGTCAAAGTGGAATGTTTGAAATAAAACAAAATGAAAAGCTGCATGTCTTTGGTCAATAATTAGTCCACCCCTTTGTTATGGCGAGCCTTAATAAGTTCAGGAGTAAAAATGCAACAAATCACATAATAAGTTGCATGGACTCACTCTTTGTGCAATAATAGTGGTTAACATCTCTGTACCCCACACATACAAGTATACAAGTATGTGTAAGGTCCCTCAATTGAGTAATGCATTTTTAACACAGATTCAATCACAAAGACCAGTGGGGTTTTCCAATGCCTCGCAAAGAAGACCCATTGTTAGATGTGTAAAAATAAAAAAAATTAAAGCAGATGCTAATATCCCTTTGAGCATGGTGAAGTTATTAATTACATTTGGATGGTCAATCAATACACCCAGTCACTACAAAGATACAAGTGTCCTTCCTAACTCAGTTGCCGGAGAGGAAGGAAACCGCTCAGGGGTTTCACCATTTTTTTTATTTTTTATTTTTATTTCACCTTTATTTAACCAGGTAGGCTAGTTGAGAACAAGTTCTCATTTGCAACTACGACCTGGCCAAGATAAAGCATAGCAGTGTGAACAGACAACAACACAGAGTTACACATGGAGTAAACAATAAACCAATCAATAACATGGTAGGAAAAAGAGAATCTATATACAATGTGTGCAAAAGGCATGAGGTAGGCAATAAATCGAATAATTACAATTTAGCAGATTAACACTGGAGTGATAAATCATCAGATGATCATGTGCAAGAAGAGATACTGGTGTGCAAGAGAGCAGAAAAGTAAATAAATAAAAGCAGTATGGGGGTGAGGTAGGTAAATTGGGTGGGTAGTTTACAGATGGACTATGTACAGCTGCAGCGATCGGTTAGCTGCTCGGATAGCAGATTTTTAAAGTTGTTGAGGGAGATAAAAGTCTCCAACTTCAGAGATTTTTGCAATTCGTTCCAGTCGCAGGCAGCAGAGAACTGGAAGGAAAGGCGTCCAAATTAGGTTTTGGCTTTAGGGATGATCAGTGAGATACACCTGCTGGAGCGCGTGCTACGGGTGGGTGTAGCCATCGTGACCAGTGAACTGAGATAAGGCGGCACTTTACCTAGCATAGCCTTGTAGATGACCTGGAGCCAGTGGGTCTGACGACGAACATGTAGCGAGGGCCAGCCGACTAGGGCATACAGGTCGCAGTGGTGGGTCGTATAAGCTGCTTTAGTAACAAAACGGATGGCACTGTGATAAACTGCATCCAGTTTGCTAAGTAGAGTATTGGAAGCTATTTTGTAGATGACATCGCCGAAGTCGAGGATCGGTAGGATAGTCAGCTCTACTAGGGTAAGTTTGGCGGCGTGAGTGAAGGAGGCCTTGTTCCGGAATAGAAAGCCGACTCTAGATTTGATTTTGGATTGGAGATGTTTGATATGAGTCTGGAAGGAGAGTTTGCAGTCTAGCCAGACACCTAGGTACTTATAGATGTCCACATATTCTAGGTCGGAACCGTCCAGGGTGGTGATGCTAGTCGGGCGTGCGGGTGCAGGCAGCGAACGGTTGAAAAGCATGCATTTGGTTTTACTAGCATTTAAGAGCAGTTGGAGGCCACGGAAGGAGTGTTGTATGGCATTGAAGCTCATTTGGAGGTTAGATAGCACAGTGTCCAGGGAAGGGCCGGAAGTATACAGAATGGTGTCGTCTGCGTAGAGGTGGATCAGGGAATCGCCCGCAGCAAGAGCAACATCATTGATGTATACAGAGAAAAGAGTCGGCCCGAGAATTGAACCCTGTGGTACCCCCATAGAGACTGCCAGAGGACCGGACAACATGCCCTCCGATTTGACACACTCAACTCTGTCTGCAAAGTAGTTGGTGAACCAGGCAAGGCAGTCATTAGAAAAACCGAGGCCAATTATGATTTTAAAACAGTTACAGAGTTTAATGGTTGTGATAGGAGAACACTGAGGATGGATCAACAACATTGTAGATACTCCACAATACTAACCTAAATGACAGAGTGAAAAGAAGGAAGCCTGTACATAATACAATATTCCAAAACATGCATCTAGTTTGCAATAAGGTACTTTTTGTGATACTGCAAAAATGTGGCAAAGACATACACTTCATGAATACAAAGCATTATGTTTGGTGCAAATCCAATACAACACATTACTGAGTACCACTCTTCATATTTTCAAGCATGGTGGTGGCTGCATCATGTTATGGCTATGCTTGGCATAGGCAAGGACTATGGAGTTTAGGATGAAATTAAACAAAATATAGCTAAGCACAGGCAAAATCCTAGAGGAAAACCTGGTTCAGTCTTCTTTCCACCAGACACTAGGAGACACATAGACCTTTCAGCAGGACAATAACCTAAAACACAAGACCAAATATACACTGGATTTGCTTACCAAGAAGACATTGAATGTTCCTGAGTGGCCGAGAAACAGTTTTGACTTAAATCGGCTTGAAAATCTATGGCAAGACTTGAAAATGACTTTCTTGCAATGATCAACAACAAACTTGACAGAGGTTGAAGAATTAAAACAATTTGAATGGGCAAATATTGTACAAGCCAGGTGTGCAAAGCTCTTAGAGACTTACCCAGAAAGACCCACAGTTATAACCGCTGCCAAAGGTGATTCTAATATGTATTGACTCAGGGGGGTTGAATATCTTATCTAATCAAGATATATTAGGGCTTTTTTGTTCATTACATTGTTATAATTGTTAAAATGTTTCCTCCAATTTGACATTGAGTATTTTATGTAGATCGTTGACCAGAAATGACAATTAAATCCATTTTAATCCCACTTTGTAACACAACAAAATGAGGGAAAAGTCAAGGGGTGTGAAGGCAGTGTAGTTGTCTGTCTATTAACCTACTGAATAGACCTAATTAGCTTCTTCAGGCTGCAGGGTGAATATTGAAAAAACTGGAAAATATGTGCACATTTTCAAACGGCCTCTTAAGAAATTTTTTATTTTACAATATGCATATATTTACTACTGTTGGATAGATAACAGTCTATAGTTTCTAAAAAGGTTTGAATTATTTCTCTAAGTCGAACAGAAATATTTTTACAGCCATTTTCCCAGCCGAATTGAGATTTCCAAAATGCGATGTGTCTCTTTAAGACCTTGTCTATAAAAGGTCATTACACTTAGGACCGTAGAAACACGTCATACGCCTTCATCAGGGTGTAATGCGGAAGTGAGAATTGAAAGGAGTCGAATATCTCGTCCATGGACTGAATACCACACCTTCTTGTGAGACCTGCGCAGTTAAAAAAAAATTCCGGGCGCGAAGCAGAATTTGGTCTCGGCTACTGGAAGAAGGTTCGATAACGGTGAATATGATCTCTGACTTCGATATTATTTGATACATGTCACAAAATCATCCTAAAGTATGTTTTTTCAATATACTTTAATTATATTATTGCAATTTATTCTGGACTTTAGACGTGATGTTTTGGAAGAATGTTTTGAAGACAGAAATTTTAGCGCCGCATAGCCGTGGTGCTTGCTAACCAAAGAGGGAAATATTTCGTTCTGGAACCCAACTAAAGACTGTACTGGACATTGGACCCCGTTACAACATTCTGATGGAATATCAACAAAGATAAGGACCCAATTTGGGATGCTTTTTCAGATATCTGTCGAACTGTTGTATGCTAACTGTGCTAACTGTGCTAGGCTAGCGCTTGACTAGAATCAATGCTGCCTTATGCTAGCTTATGTTGTTAGCTAATATAACGATATATTGTGTTTTCGCTGTAAAACACTTCAAAAATCGGAAATATTGGCTTTATTCACACGATATCTGTCTTTCATTAGCTATCCACCATATGTTTTTCTGAAATGTTTTATGAGGTGTAATTAGTAGTCGACGTTGGTGTATGTATTTTCTCTGGCTACTCCCGTCTGGATTCAGGCTGTAGCTATGTGGTAGCATTTATGGTAGCATCAATGTAAAACTGATTTATAGCTAAAATATGCACTTTTTATGAACAAAACATAGATTTATTGTGTAACATGTTATATGACTGTCATCTGAGGTAGTTTTTTCTGGGTTCTTTAGGTTGGTTTTAGTTTATTTCGGTTGGCTTGTGCATGCTACTTGAATCATAATTCATACATCATAATCATATTCATACGTGTCTGTCCACTTTTGTATTTGGTGGTGAGCTAACATAAATATATGTGGTGTTTTCTCTGTAAAACATTTAAAAAATCGGACATGTTGGCCTGATTGACAAGATGTTTATCTTTCAAATGCTGTATTGGACTTGTTAATGTGTGAAAGTTAAATATTTAAAAAAAATAGATTTTGAATTTCGCGCCCTGCAGCTGTTGTCATTTTCGTTCCGACGTCGGGCTTGCAGCCCAAACAGGTTTTAAGAAGACGTGCTTACAGGGCAGTTTGGTTGGCGTAAGCTGGCGAGTTGGATAAATGACCAGTGAGTTAGAATTACAGTCGTCACTGTGCCTTTTCTGCCAACTCAAGAGGTACAAATTGAATACGGTAATCACCCCATCCTAAATGAAAACTTTCTAGGTCGGAATGAGCTGATGATCCACACCCCTCTATAAAAACGGGATATAGTGTGATTATGAGGTACGATAAAACTACAATTGACCTTACTCTTCTCGTACTTTACAAGTAGATTCATATTATAATAATAATATATTCCGCCGCTTTTATCCACAGCAACGTACAGTCAGGCGTGCATCCATATTTGTATAGGTAGCCTCCAACGGGAATGAAAACCACCTCTACCAGCTGAGCCACAGGAGCGCAAATATTTTATTATCTACTTTGATTTAGCTGGTTGATCTGAGACGCTGTAAACGGAGCACAGCAAACTATTTGTTACGATCACGTCCCACAAAGTCGTCATGTAAATTAACGGGGATAAAAAGGAATGATGGCTCACACACCAGTGTGTCAGGCTTCTACTTTTGACCAGGGCCCATAGTGCCCTACTTTTGACCAGGGCCCATAGTGCCCTACTTTTGACCAGGGCCCATAGTGCCCTACTTTGACCAGGGCCCATAGTGCCCTACTTTTGACCAGGGCCCGTAACGCACTACTTTTGACCAGGGCCCATAGTACACTACTTATGACCAGGGCCCGTAGTGCCCTACTTTTGACCAGAGCCCGTAACGCACTACTTTTGACCAGGGCCCATAGTATAATACTTTTGACCAGGGCCCGTAACGCACTACTTTTGACCAGGGCCCGTAACGCACTACTTTTGACCAGGGCCCGTAACGCACTACTTTTGACCAGGGCCCATAGTATAATACTTTTGACCAGGGCCCGTATCACACTACTTTTAACCAGGGCCCATAGTACAATACTTATGACCAGGGCCCGTAGTGCCCTACTTTTGACCAGAGCCCGTAACGCACTACTTTTGACCAGGGCCCATAGTATAATACTTTTGACCAGGGCCCGTAACGCACTACTTTTGACCAGGGCCCGTAACGCACTACTTTTGACCAGGGCCCGTAACGCACTACTTTTGACCAGGGCCCATAGTATAATACTTTTGACCAGGGCCCGTATCACACTACTTTTAACCAGGGCCCATAGTACAATACTTTTGACCAGGGCCTGCAACGCACTACTTTTGACAAGGGCCCGTAACACACTACTTTTGACCAGGGCCCATAGTATAATACGTTTGACCAGGGCCCGTAACGCACTACTTTTGACCATGGCCCATAGTACAATACTTTTGACCAGGGCCCGTAACACACTACTTTTGACCAGGGCCCATAGTACAATACTTTTGACCATGGCCCGTATCACACTACTTTTAACCAGGGCCCATAGTACAATACTTTTGACCAGGGCCTGCAACGCACTACTTTTGACCAGGGCCCGTAACGCACTACTTTTGACCAGGGCCCATAGTATAATACGTTTGACCAGGGCCCGTAACACACTACTTTTGACCAGGGCCCGTAACACACTACTTTTGACCAGGACCCATAGTACAATACTTTTGACCAGGGCCCGTAACGCACTACTTTTGACCAGGGCCCGTAACGCACTACTTTTGACCAGGGCCCGTAACACACTACTTTTGATCAGGGACCATAGTACACTACTTATGACCAGGACCCATAGTACAATACTTTTGACCAGGGCCTGCAACGCACTACTTTTGACCATGACCCATAGTACAATACTTTTGACCAGGGCCCGTAACGCACTACTTTTGACCAGGGCCCATAGTACACTACTTATGACCAGGGCCCATAGTATAATACGTTTGACCAGGGCCCGTAGTACACTACTTATGACCAGGGCCCATAGTATAATACGTTTGACCAGGGCCCATAGTATAATACGTTTGACCAGGGCCCGTAACACACTACTTTTGACCAGGGCCCATAGTATAATACGTTTGACCAGGGCCCATAGTACAATACTTTTGACCAGGGCCCGTAACGCACTACTTTTGACCAGGGCCGTAACGCACTACTTTTGACCAGGGCCCGTAACACACTACTTTTGACCAGGGCCCATAGTATAATACGTTTGACCAGGGCCCGTAACGCACTACTTTTGACCAGGGCCCATAGTATAATACGTTTGACCAGGGCCCGTAACACGCTACTTTTGACCAGGGCCCATAGTATAATACGTTTGACCAGGGCCCATAGTACAATACTTTTGACCAGGGCCCGTAACGCACTACTTTTGACCAGGGCCCGTAACGCACTACTTTTGACCAGGGCCCATAGTATAATACGTTTGACCAGGGCCCATAGTATAATACGTTTGACCAGGGCCCGTAACACACTACTTTTGACCAGGGCCCATAGTACAATACGTTTGACCAGGGCCCGTAACGCACTACTTTTGACCAGGGCCCGTAACGCACTACTTTTGACCAGGGCCCATAGTATAATACGTTTGACCAGGGCCCATAGTACAATACTTTTGACCAGGGCCCGTAACGCACTACTTTTGACCAGGGCCCGTAACACACTACTTTTGACCAGGGCCCGTAGTATAATACGTTTGACCAGGGCCCGTAACGCACTACTTTTGACCATGGCCCGTAATGCACTACTTTTGACCAGGGCCCATAGTACACTACTTTTGACCATGGCCCGTAATGCACTACTTTTGACCAGGGCCCATAGTACACTACTTTTGACCAGGGCCCATAGTACAATACTTTTGACCAGGGCCCATAGTACAATACTTTTGACCAGGGCCCGTAACACACTACTTTTGACCAGGGCCCGTAGTGAACTTCAGGGAATAGGGTGTCATTTGAGACACATGCTCTGACTGGCTTCAGAGGCTGGAAAATGAACAAAGCAGCCTCAAATTGATGCGGGAGGCATTTTCAATACCCAACACAGATATGATTCACGGCCACGCACCTCCGATCCTTGTGTTCTGATCTCTGACCCATCACAGCTGGTTTTCTCCAACCCTGTGTGCAGCGTTTCATTACCTCTCCCTGGAGGGCGCTGATGGATGTCAGAGCTACCTGACCTGTCCTCCTTCAAATGAATTTAGCCACAAGTAAATGAATGAATGAGGGAAACAAGACACCCCCTCACAAACTGTTCTGATACAGTAAATGCTAGCTAGGATGTGCTGTGGCTGGAGGAGATATAGAGACAGACATAGAGAGAGACAGAGTGAGATAGAAAGATATAGAATATCAGAGAGAGAGAAATGCTGGAGAGAGAGAGAGAGGGAATCAGAGAGAGAGAGATGTTGAGAGAGAGATGTTGGAGAGAGAGACAGAGAGAGGGAGAGAGAATCAGAGAGAGAGAAAATGAGAGAGGTGTGGAGAAAGCAGAAGTTGTACAAGAGGGAAAGTGTCCCTCCTGAAGACATAATGTGAACTCCTGACCCTCCTGGATGAGGCACAGCCTGCTGGATTCAGCCTGTCTTTGGCACTGCGAATAGTACTGTACTGTGGGGGAGCAATGCTGGGGTTAAGGAAGTAAGGAATGAATACAGATGAGGGTGCGGGAGGGGGGCAGAGACATGAGAGAGAGAGGTCAGGGTATCTATGGCAGTGTTACGACTGGTATGCGGTGACTATGGCCACATATTTGTACAACTGGTGTGTGTATGCCAAGTGCCCTTTTGGGTGGTTGTAAATGTACAGTACCAGTCAAAAGTTTGGACACACCTAACTCATTCAAGGGTTTTTCTTTATTTTTACTATTTTCTACATTGTAGTGAAGACTTCAAAACTATGAAATAACACACATGGAATCATGTAGTAACCCAAAAAGTGTTAAACAAATCAAAATATATTTTATATTTGCGATTCTTCAAAGTAGCCACCCTTTGCCTGACAGCTTTGTACACTCTTGGCATCATCTCAATCAGCTTCATGAGTTGGTCACCTGGAATGCATTTCAATTAACAGGTGAGCCTAGTTAAAAGTTAATTTGTGGAATTTCTTCCCTTAATGCGTATGAGCCAATTAGTTACCGGTATGTTGCGACAAGGTAGGGGTGGTATTCAGAAGATAGCCCTATTTGGTAAAATAACATATTGTGGCAAGAACAGCTCAAATTAGCAAAGAGAAACGACAGTCCATCATTACTTTAAGACATGAAGGTCAGTCAATGCAGAACATTTCAAGAACTTTGAGAGTTCAGTCGCAAAAACCATCAAGCGCTGTAATGAAACTGGCTCTCATGAGGACCGAAACAGGAAAGGAAGACACCGAGTTACCTCTGCTGCAGAAGATAAGGTCATTAGAGTTAACTGCACCTCAGATTGCAGCCCAAATAAATGCTTCACAGAGTTCAAGTAACAGACACATCTCAACATCAACTGTTCAGAGGAGACTGCGTGAATCAGGCCTTCATGGTCGAATTGCTGCAAAGAAACCACTACTAAAGGACACCAATAATAAGAAGAGACTTGCTTGGGCCAAGAAACATGAGCGATAGACATTAGACTGGTGGAAATCTGTCCTTTCTTCTGGTGATTCCAAATTTTAGATTTTTGGTTCCAACCGCCATGTCTTTGTGAGGCGCAGAGTAGGTGAACAGATGATCTCCACATGTGTGGTTCCCACCGTGAAGCATGGAGGAGGTGTGATAGTGCTTTGCTGGTGACACTGTCTGTGATTTATTTAGAATTCAAGGCACACTTAACCAGCATGTCTACCACAGAATTCTGCAGCGATACGCCATCCCATCTGGTTTGCGCTTAGTGGGACTATCATTTGATTTTCGACAGGACAATGACCAAAAACACACCTCCAGGCTGTGTAAGGGCTATTTGACCAAGGAGAGTGATGGAGTGCTGCATTAGATGACCTGGCCTCCACAACCATCTGACCTAAACCCAACTGAGATGGTTTGGGATGAGTTGGACCGCAGAGTGAAAGGAAAGCAGCCAACAAGTGCTCAGCATATGTGGGAACTCCTTCAAGACTGTTGGAAAATCATTCCAGGAGAAGCTGGTTGAGAGAATGCCAAGAGTGTGCAAAGCTGTCATCAAGGCAAAGCGTGGCAACTTTGAAGAATCTAAAATGTGATTTTGTTTCAGACTTTTTTGGTTCCTACATGATTCTATGTGTTATTTCATCGTTTTGATGTCTTCACTAGTATTCTACAATGCAGAAAATAGTAAAAATAAAGAAAAAACCTTTGATTGAGTACGTGTGTCCAAACCTTTGACTGGTTCTCTATATATATTTTTTTATACAGTTTTTTTCATTGTTGTTCTGAACCCACTGCCCCCAAGTCGTTGTGATATCGTCAAGTTTGCCCCTCCCCACACACCCTGTACAGAGATTGCGAGCCCCCGGGAACCATGCAAGTCTTGAGATTCGGTCACCGATTGAGTGTGTGTAGCTAGCTACCTTGTACTGCCACATTAGCATAACATTTGATTAACACTTGATAACACTTGATCGTCATCAATATTCGGTCTGGTTGGTTAATACACACAGCAGAGAGGAGCAGCTGCATCAACAACCCTCGCTCCGACCCAACTCCAACCCTTCCTCAGTCAGCAGCAGCAACACAGGTAGTCTAGAGTCTAGCTAACCAACATATATAAAAAATATTCAGACAAGCCACTAGCCAGCCAGCGAGCCATATATCTTCAGTTAGAAGATGCTGAATATTACATTATGAAGTTATTTTGTTAGAGCATTGAAGATAAATCACAATCAGCTGATAGCACACCCTCTTTTCCCATGTCAATCATGTGTTTAGGAGGCACTGAGGTAACTAGCTTTCCTCACAGTTTGTGATGAGTGAGAAATAAGGAGGCCTATGCTAAAAAAAAAACAGAGGTAGTTGGTATGTTATGAAGTTTTAAATATAAATTATGAAAGTCTGTTTTTTTGGGGGGGTGGGGGTCTATGCATGTGTGTGTGTGTGTGTGTGTGTGTGTGTGTGTGTGTGTGTGTGTGTGTGTGTGTGTGTGTGTGAGAGAGAGAGAGTTTGTGTGTGTAGCATGGTGTCATACTATGCCTCAGTAGGATGGGATTAGTGGGATGATCATTCATTGAGCCACGACTCAAACGGCTGTTAGAGCGTAACCGTTCTCTTTCAACGGGCCGTGCGAGGGTGGAAACCAATTTAGTGTGTGTGAGAGCGAGAGCGAGAGAGGACGTGTAGTGGAGGGAGAGTAGCATATAATACTGTTTATCAGGGATCATCAACCAGATTCAGCCACAGGACGATTTCTTTTCTTGAGCGGATGGTCAGGGGGCTGGAACATAATTACAAACCATTTGTGAACTGAAAATTTACCGCAAGAAGCCCAAACGCATATAATATTTCCTAATATTTTCAATATAATTTCAAACTTTACATTGGTATGGATCACACACTGTACTGTATGTCTCTCTATTATGCGTGGGAATAGTTTGGAACAGATTTCCAAAATCGAAATCACTTGGAGCTGATTTGCTCGTATTTTTACAGTCTTTTATGTCCAACAATAAAATAATTGTTTTAATTATTATAATTAAAGAAACATTTGCTCAGAAAACTTAGGGGGCCAAATAAAATTACCCACGGCCCAAATTCGGCCAGTGGACCGCCAGTTGGGGAACCCTGCTTTATGGTGTAAGAAGATTAGTAAACCGGTGGCAGATTTAGAGAGGAGAAAAGACAGGAAAAAAGTGATTTAGTAAAGGCTGGATAATACTTTGGCTGATTAGAGCAGTTGTTGAGACGTGAAACCCAGAGTGGAGTGATGATTCATGGGATTTAAGTCGAGGAATGGAGTGCGGTATCAAGTAACACTAAGGCACAAGGCTCCATTCTCCTGACACTTAGAGGCCCAGCGCACTAAAGTCTTTACCCATGAGGCCGTAGGGTTGGAGACAGGGGTATAGAGGGTGCAGGTGGTGTAGATCCCTCCCTTCAGTAGCAGCTCAGTCATCGTCTCCGGGGTAGAGGTGCTAGCCGCCACACTAAGCCATGCTAACCCTGCCGCCGCTCTGTTTCCGGGCCCTGAACCCTTCCTGCTATACCGAGTCTTCATGCGGAGATACATTCAGTCCCACGAGAAACCCTTCACCTTTCTCCAAACGGGGCTATATAAAGGTTGAGGAGTCAAGCCTCCGTCCGGCTGTACTGTCGATACGAGGTGATGGGATCAAGGTGATGTAGGATTGATGAGAGTATGGAGGGAAAAAGGAAGTTGTCTATGTTGCTAATAAACACACACACACACACACACACACACACACACACACACACACACACACACACACACACACACACACACACACACACATTCACTTAACCGGATGAGTATTGTTTACACGTACACACACATACACACTATGCCTGCGGTGCCATTCAATAGTCCTCTCACCTTTCTTTACACTGAGCATGAGCGTGTGGCCGGTGCGTCAGCCTCAGGGCGACTAATATTACGGCACCATTCAGGTGTGTCTCCTAGTCCTAGGTAATAATCATTTGTCATTAGTGCTTAAAGTATCTGCTCCAGTGTGGGTGGTGGAGGAAGTGGACTGGGGAAGGAGGAGAGGAAGAGGATGGAGGAGATGAGGAGGAGAACAGGAGAAGACGGAGAGGAAGAGGAGAGGAGGAGGAGGTGGGTGGGGGCTGGAGGTGAGGAAAAGGAGGGAGGAGAGGAGGAGGATGACTGAAGAAGGAGGAGAGGAAGAGGAGAGGAGGAGGTATATGGGGGAAGGAGGTGAGGAAGAGGAGGGAGGGAGGAGAGGAGGTGGATGGGGGAAGGAGGTGAGGAAGAGGAGGGAGGGAGGAGAGGAGGTGGATGGGGGAAGGAGGTGAGGGAGAGGAGGGAGGAGAGGAGGATGTGGATGGGGGAAGGAGGAGAGGAAGAGGAGAGGAGGAGGAGGTGGATGGGGAAGGAGGTGAGGAAGAGGAGGAGGACAGGAGAAGGAGGAGAGGAAGAGGAGAGGAGGAGGAGGAGGATGGGGGAAGGAGGTGAGGATGAAGGGGTACTGCTTCTCCTTTGCAGTTGAATTAATTAGACATCATTGATTTCTGCCATTCTGCACCTCTGAGAGGAGACTGGAGTATTTATTTTATGTCAGAAGGCATAAAATGGGTAGACGAGACCTCAGAGCCATTTATCACATGGGCTTGTTGTTTAACCTTTGGAGAGAAAGTCATATTTCAAAGTTGGAACCTAAAAATCAGCAGCACACATACACACAAAATAGAAAGGGATGGCTTGGTGTAATCACTGGACCTTAAAAAGCAATGCGTCACTTCTGACAGGTTCATTCAGGTATGGGCCGATTCGTCCGATGTGACAAGCCCTTCTTCAGGAAGTTTGTCCAAGTTGTCCTCCAAGATGGAATAAAGGCATTTATTTATCTTTCTTTCTTTCTTTCTTTCTTTCTTTCTTTCTGCGTGTCCGAATACCCGTACTAGCATTCTAAATAGTTGGCTGATTGGGTATGCAGAAATATAGTAGGCCTAAATATCAGCATGTCATACAGATTTTGGCTTTTCATCTAGTAGAATTCGCTGCACGCTACTGAGGAAGATTAATCGTCTTTCCAGACGCAGGTTTGTTTGACAACAGCTGATAATCAAGATAATGTGACTCACTGTACCGTAATCAAGATCATGTGATTGTGCATTAGGGGCGGCAGGTAGCCTAGTGGTTAGAGCGTTGGGCCAGTAACTGAAAAGTAGATAGAATCCCTGAGCTGACAAGGTAAAAATCTGTCATTTTGCCCCTGAACAAGGCAGTTAACCCACTGTTCCCCGGTAGGCCATCATTGTAAAATAAGAATTTGTTCTTCACTGACTTGCGGTCAGTTAAAGGTAAAGGTAAAAAAAAAATGCAAAAATTAAATGATGCATTCTCAGTAGGGCCTAGTACTGTATGTTGTTTTACATTTGTTCCTTACTGCATTCGTTTACACTGTAGCGTAGTTCTAAATGGGACGTGGTTTGATTAGTACACAGTATATTGTAAGTAGTAGGCAAGACAGACTACCGACACGACCACAGATATCTGTACGCTTTTGAATTGCAAAACGGGATGTCCTTAAAAGGTAGTAATGACATGGTTTTCAGAATGTTTAGCATTATGAAATACCATGGAAACCCGTATTTAATGGCACCATACTTACTAAAATTACATAAAGTCTCCTAATCATACTATTTAGAACGTACCGTTTAGTATAAATCAAATCAAATGTTATTGGTCACATACACATATTTAGCAAATGTTATTTCAGGATCTAACTGTATGCAGTGAGCAACACATAGGAACATACTAGGCTCATCCATACAAACACAACCAACGTAGAGTGGATGCAAGGGGACGTTTGAGTGGCTTTTAGTCAACTTCTAATGGCAATTACAGTGACCTAATCATCACTGTTGCAATGACAAGAGAAAGGCAGTGAAGGACAGAAAAGAGGAAGTTGTGGAGGACGTATCAGGATGCCCTGTGTGAGAGGAGACTGAGGTATCATCTGAGTTCAACCACTGGTTAAGCAGTTGTTTTATCAACCAAATCTTTTAGAACAGGGGGGGAGTGAGCAAATAAGGCGAGATAGAGAGAGAGAAGGAGAGAAAGAAAATTCCCTTGTTCCAGACAGTGATAACCCAAGACAGCACTGAAACCTCTCCTAAACCACACAAACACGCACACACATTCATACTGACACACACACACACACACATCAGCACACACAAGGAGCGTTATCTCCAGCCCACAACAGTTACCACAGTGACAGCCGCCTGGGCGACCAGAACAGTAGGGCACTTGTGCAGTGGGGTTGAGTGGCATGCCTTATCTGTGAGGAAGCCACAATAGGATTGGGTTCTAAAGCGATAGAGCAGCAGCCTCTAGACTGAAGAAAGACACAGCCTCCTGACTGGACTGGAGGACAGAGCCTACTGACTGGACTGGAGAAGGACAGAGCCTACTGACTGGACTGGAGAAGGACAGAGCCTACTGACTGGACTGGAGGTCACAGCCTATTGACTGGACTGGAGAAAGACAGAGCCTATTGACTGGACTGGAGGACACAGCCTACTGACTGGACTGGAGAAGGACAGAGCCTACTGACTGGACTAGAGAAGCACAGAGCCTACTGACTGGACTGGAGAAGGACAGAGCCTACTGACTGGACTAGAGAAGGACAGAGCCTACTGACTGGACTAGAGAAGGACAGAGTCTACTGACTGGACTGGAGAAGGACAGAGCCTACTGACTGGACTGGAGGTCACAGCCTATTGACTGGACTGGAGAAAGACAGAGCCTCCTGACTGGACTGGAGAAGGACAGAGCCTCCTGACTGGACTGGAGGACACAGCCTACTGACTGGACTGGAGAAAGACACAGCCTCCTGACTGGACTGGAGGTCACAGCCTATTGACTGGACTGGAGAAAGACAGAGCCTACTGACTGGACTGGAGGTCACAGCCTACTGACTGTACTGGAGAAAGACAGAGCCTACTGACTGGACTGGAGGTCACAGCCTACTGACTGGACTGGAGAAGGACAGAGCCTACTGACTGGACTAGAGAAGGACAGAGCCTACTGACTGGACTAGAGAAGGACAGAGCCTACTGACTGGACTAGAGAAGGACAGAGTCTACTGACTGGACTAGAGAAGGACAGAGCCTCCTGACTGGACTGGAGGACACAGCCTACTGACTGGACTGGAGAAAGACACAGCCTACTGACTGGACTGGAGAAAGACACAGCCTCCTGACTGGACTGGAGGTCACAGCCTACTGACTGGACTGGAGAAGGACAGAGCCTACTGACTGGACTGGAGAAGGACAGAGCCTACTGACTGGACTAGAGAAGGACAGAGCCACCTGACTGGACTAGAGGACACAGCCTACTGACTGGACTGGAGAAAGACACAGCCTCCTGACTGGACTGGAGGTCACAGCCTACTGACTGGACTGGAGAAGGACAGAGCCTCCTGACTGGACTAGAGAAGGACAGAGCCTACTGACTGGACTAGAGAAGGACAGAGTCTACTGACTGGACTGGAGAAGAACAGGGCCTACTGACTGGACTGGAGAAGGACAGAGCCTACTGACTGGACTGGAGAAGGACAGCCTATTGACTGGACTGGAGAAGGACACAGCCTACTGACTGGACTGGAGAAGGACAGAGCCTACTGACTGGACTAGAGAAGGACAGAGCCTACTGACTGGACTGGAGAAGGACAGAGCCTACTGACTGGACTGGAGGTCACAGCCTATTGACTGGACTGGAGAAGGACAGAGCCTCCTGACTGGACTGGAGGTCACAGCCTATTGACTGGACTGGAGAAGGACAGAGCCTCCTGACTGGACTAGAGAAGGACAGAGCCTATTGACTGAACTGGAGAAGGACAGAGCCTCCTGACTGGACTAGAGAAGGACAGAGCCTACTGACTGGACTGGAGAAAGACAGAGCCTCCTGACTGGACTAGAGAAGGACAGAGCCTCCTGACTGGACTAGAGAAGGACAGAGCCTCCTGACTGGACTAGAGAAGGACAGAGCCTACTGACTGGACTGGAGAAGGACAGAGCCTCCTGACTGGACTAGAGAAGGACAGAGCCTACTGACTGGACTGGAGAAGGACAGAGCCTCCTGACTGGACTAGAGAAGGACAGAGCCTACTGACTGGACTAGAGAAGCACAGAGTCTACTGACTGGACTAGAGAAGGACAGAGTCTACTGACTGGACTAGAGAAGGACAGAGTCTACTGACTGGACTAGAGAAGGGCAGAGCCTACTGACTGGACTGGAGAAGGACAGAGCCTACTGACTGGACTGGAGAAGGACAGCCTATTGACTGGACTAGAGAAGGACAGAGTCTACTGACTGGACTGGAGAAGGACAGAGTCTACTGACTGGACTGGAGAAGGACAGGCCGTCTGACCTCTCAGGCTCACTGAAGACAACCTGTACAGCCTTTTGTCTGTCTGATTCAGAGCCTCTCAGGCTGCGTGAGTTTACACAGGCAGCTCAATTCCCATCTTTTTTTATCACTCATCGGTATTCTGACCAATCAGATCAGCTCTTGTGTCCAACTAATTGGGCAAAATATCAGAATTGGTCTGCGTGTGTAAATGCAGCCTAAGTCACTTACAGAAGTAAATGACAGTGGGCCATGAGTACATTCATAACACACTGCTGCAGCGATCCAACCTTCTATAGGTTTATAGATCCATGATAAATTCTTAGAAACAGTGGAAGTATTTAGTACTTAAGTCTGTTTCCAAAGTGGCACCCTGTGCACTGCACTATGTCCACTACAGCGCCTTCAGAAAGTATTCAGACCCCCCCCCCCCTTGACTTATTCCACATTATGTTGTGTTACAGCCCGAATTCAAAATGGATTAAATATTTATTTATTTTTCCGTTATTTTACCAGGCAAGTTGACTGAGAACACGTTCTCATTTACAGCAACGACCCGGGGGAACAGTTACAGGGGGGAGGAGGGGGATGAAAGAGCTAATTGTAAGCTGGGGATATATTTTAGTTCTCACCAATCTATACACTACACCCCATAATGACAAAGTGAAAACATGGTGCTGTTGTTTGCAAATTGATTGAAAATGAGAAACAGAATTATCTATTTGACTTAGGTATTCACATCCCTGAGTCAATTCATGTTACAATCACCTTTGGCAGAGATTACAGCTGTGGGTCTCTAAGAGCTTTGAACACTTGGATTGTACAATATTTGCACAATATTAAAACAAATATTCTTCAAGCTCTGTCAAGTTGGTTGTTGATCATTGCTAGACAGTTATTGTTAAGTCTTGGCATAGATTTCCAAAACTGTAATGAGGCCACTCAGGAACATTCAATGATGCCTTGGTAAGCAACACCGTTGTCTATTTGGCCTTGTGTTTTAGGTTATTGTCGTACTGAAAGGTGAATTCATCCCCCAGTGTCTACTAATAGATGCCCTTCTTTGCAAGACATTGAGAAACCGTTGTCTTTGAGGTTCCATCTGTGTTTAAAATGCACTGCTCGACTGAGGGACCTTACAGATAATTGTGTGGAGTACAGAGGTAGTCATTGAAATGTTCAACACTATTATTACACACACAGAGAGTCCATGCCACTTATTATATAACTTGTTAAACACATTTTTAATCCTGAACTTATTTAGGATTGCCGTAACAAAGGGGTTGAATACTTATTGACTCAAGACATTTCAGCTTTTCATTTTTTATTAATTTGTAAAAAAAAATAAACATAATTACACTTTGACATTATGGGGTATTGTTTGTAAGCCAGTGACACAAGATATATTTAATCCATTTTAAAATCAGGCTGTTACACAACAACATTTTGAAAAAGTCAAAGGGTGTGAATACTTTCTGAAGGCACTGTAGGGAACAGAATGATATTTCAGACATTGTGGAGGGAAGGCAGAGGGAAGGCAGAGGGAAGGCAGAGGGAAGACAGAGGGAAGACAGAGGGAAGGCAGAGGGAAGACAGAGGGAAGACAGAGGGAAGGCAGAGGGAAGACAGAGGGAAGACAGAGGGAAGACAGAGGGAAGACAGAGGGAAGACAGAGGGAAGACAGAGGGAAGACAGAGGGAAGACAGAGGGAAGGCAGAGGGAAGACAGAGGGAAGGCAGAGGGAAGGCAGAGGGAAGGCAGAGGGAAGGCAGAGGGAAGACAGAGGGAAGACAGAGGGAAGGCAGAGGGAAGGCAGAGGGAAGACAGAGGGAAGACAGAGGGAAGGCAGAGGGAAGACAGAGGGAAGGCAGAGGGAAGACAGAGGGAAGACAGAGGGAAGACAGAGGGAAGACAGAGGGAAGACAGAGGGAAGACAGAGGGAAGACAGAGGGAAGACAGAGGGAAGACAGAGGGAAGACAGAGGGAAGACAGAGGGAAGGCAGAGGGAAGACAGAGGGAAGACAGAGGGAAGACAGAGGGAAGACAGAGGGAAGGCAGAGGGAAGGCAGAGGGAAGGCAGAGGGAAGACAGAGGGAAGACAGAGGGAAGGCAGAGGGAAGACAGAGGGAAGACAGAGGGAAGACAGAGGGAAGACAGAGGGAAGGCAGAGGGAAGGCAGAGGGAAGACAGAGGGAAGACAGAGGGAAGACAGAGGGAAGGCAGAGGGAAGACAGAGGGAAGGCAGAGGGAAGACAGAGGGAAGACAGAGGGAAGGCAGAGGGAAGGCAGAGGGAAGACAGAGGGAAGGCAGAGGGAAGACAGAGGGAAGACAGAGGGAAGGCAGAGGGAAGACAGAGGGAAGACAGAGGGAAGACAGAGGGAAGACAGAGGGAAGACAGAGGGAAGACAGAGGGAAGGCAGAGGGAAGACAGAGGGAAGGCAGAGGGAAGACAGAGGGAAGACAGAGGGAAGACAGAGGGAAGACAGAGGGAAGACAGAGGGAAGACAGAGGGAAGACAGAGGGAAGACAGAGGGAAGGCAGAGGGAAGGCAGAGGGAAGGCAGAGGGAAGGCAGAGGGAAGGCAGAGGGAAGGCAGAGGGAAGGCAGAGGGAAGGCAGAGGGAAGGCAGAGGGAAGGCAGAGGGAAGACAGAGGGAAGGCAGAGGGAAGGCAGAGGGAAGGCAGAGGGAAGGCAGAGGGAAGGCAGAGGGAAGGCAGAGGGAAGGCAGAACAGAGAGTGTTTTTCTCTCTTCAGTACTGACCCTGGGGTTGTGCTACTTACTTTAAAACACCTCATTCCCCAGACAGCATCAAACAACATGAACAATACACACACACATACCAAAACACACACTCAAACGCTGAAGTACACAACACAACGATTAAATACACACACAGCGATTAAATACACACACAGCGATGATTCTCATACAGGCACACACACACATGCAGGCAAACAAACACACACAGTGATTAAACGCACACTATAATTATCACACACAAACACACACACACAACCATGTCGGTAGAGGAGACACTATCTTATCCAAACATACTGCTGAAAACTCAGAGAGAGGATTTCAAAGGGCAAAGCCCCACGGAGGAGGAGAGGTGGAGGAGGGAGGGACGGACGGACGGACGGAGGAGGAGAGGGACGGAGGACAAGAGGAACAGAGGAGGAGAGATGGAGGACAGAGGTGGAGAGGAGGAGGTGAGGAACGGAGGAGAAGAGGTGGAGGTGAGGAACGGAGGAGGAGAGGTGGAGGAGGGACGGAGGAGGAGAAGAATGATGGAGGAGAGGTGGAGGAGGGACGGAGGAGGAGAGGTGGAGGACGGAGGGATGGAATCGGCAGAGGAGAGGTGGAGGAGGGACGGAGGAGGAGAAGAATGGAGAAGGAGAGGGACGGAGGAGGAGAGGTGGAGGAGGGAGGGACGGAGGAGGAGGAGAGGTGGAGGAGGAGAGGTGAAGGAGGGATGGACGGAGGAGGAGAGGTGGAGGAGGAGAGGTAGAGGAGGGAGGAACGGAGGAGGAGAGGTGGAGGAGGGAGGGATGGAGGAGAGGTGGAGGACGAGATATGGAGGAGGGAGGGATGGAGGAGGAGGGAGGGACAGAGGAGGTGGAGGGGGGAGGGATGGAGGAGAGGTGGAGGACGAGATGTGGAGGAGGGAGGGATGGAGGAGGAGGGAGGGACAGAGGAGGTGGAGAGGTGGAGGGAGGGACGGAGGAGGAGAGGTGGAGGACGAGATATGGAGGCGGGAGGGATGGAGGAGGAGGAGAAGCGGAGGAGGGAGGGACAGAGGAGGTGGAGAGGTGGAGGGAGGGACGGAGGAGGAGAGGTGGAGGACGAGATGTGGAGGAGGGAGGGATGGAGGAGGAGGGAGGGAAATCCCCCGGGACCTGGAGTGTCAGGGAAAAAAGAAGAGAGGAAATGTTTTCTCTCCTCTGCTCATAGGAAGTTGTCACTCTCCTTGCAGCCGCCACAGGTATCTGCTTGACATGGAGGCGTCTGTGGGAAACAGGACTCCTGCGCCGCTCCCCACTCCCGACAGCCATCAAACATACGTAGGCTGCAGCCGAGCGGCAGGCGGCAGGCGAGCCAGGCCAGGCATGACCGAGGAGGATGAGCAACTGTCACAGAACCGACCACCGACCTTTACGACTGCACACCGCCTCGCTCGTCACACCGAGTGGGCCCCGTCTGGCGTCACGCCAACCGACCCTGTCAGTTCGGTTTAAGACACCACCCTCGAGGCCATCACTCTGAACCTTATCATACGAGGCTGCAACGCCTCGGTACCACAGCAACTCACTCCACGTCTGCGCCGCTCGGCAGTCAA
>NC_074668.1:262500-300000 GCF_029448725.1 Salvelinus fontinalis | reverse complement strand
CATGTTTGGTCTGTAGTCTCCTTCATGTTTGGTCTGTAGTCCCCTTCATGTTTGGTCTGTAGTCTCCTTCATGTTTGGTCTGTAGTCTCCTTCATGTTTGGTCTGTAGTCTCCTTCATGTTTGGTCTGTAGTCTCCTTCATGTTTGGTCTGTAGTCTCCTTCATGTTTGGTCTGTAGTCTCCTTCATGTTTGGTCTGTAGTCTCCTTCATGTTTGGTCTGTAGTCTCCTTCATGTTTGGTCTGTAGTCTCCTTCATGTTTGGTCTGTAGTCTCCTTCCTGTTTGGTCTGTAGTCTCCTTCCTGTTTGGTCTGTAGTCTCCTTCCTGTTTGGTCTGTAGTCTCCTTCCTGTTTGGTCTGTAGTCTCCTTCATGTTTGGTCTGTAGTCTCCTTCATGTTTGGTCTGTAGTCTCCTTCATGTTTGGTCTGTAGTCTCCTTCATGTTTGGTCTGTAGTCTCCTTCATGTTTGGTCTGTAGTCTCCTTCATGTTTGGTCTGTAGTCTCCTTCATGTTTGGTCTGTAGTCTCCTTCATGTTTGGTCTGTAGTCTCCTTCATGTTTGGTCTGTAGTCTCCTTCATGTTTGGTCTGTAGTCTCCTTCATGTTTGGTCTGTAGTCTCCTTCATGTTTGGTCTGTAGTCTCCTTCATGTTTGGTCTGTAGTCTCCTTCATGTTTGGTCTGTAGTCTCCTTCATGTTTGGTCTGTAGTCTCCTTCCTGTTTGGTCTGTAGTCTCCTTCCTGTTTGGTCTGTAGTCTCCTTCCTGTTTGGTCTGTAGTCTCCTTCCTGTTTGGTCTGTAGTCTCCTTCCTGTTTGGTCTGTAGTCTCCTTCATGTTTGGCCAAAAACAAATGTGTCCAATGAGATCGCTTAGTTTGCGAGAGGGACCGGGTTTTAAATGAGTATTTGAGTATTTGTTATTTCAATACTTCTTTTCTTTGTATTTTAATATTTTCAGGTAATATGTCTCTCAAATACTTATTTCAATAACTATTATCAAATACTTATTTCCAATACTATTTTCAAATACCTAGGTTAAATGCATGTGTGTGCATTTTAGTCAGTGTATTTGAGTATTTTTTTTAATACTTTCCAAGTGTAATTCCAAATACATTACAATATTCAACTACTTGTCTTTTCAAATAATAAATATTGAAATACTTACTTCCAAATGTCTTTGAAAGTAATTGAAACAGTCTGAATAGTATCTGAATCCAGATCTGGTGCAGATGTTGACCTAATTGGTTGAATCAGATCAATATGAGCATTCCATTTTACTATCCACTGGGCCAAAACTGGTTGGATCAATGTTGTTTCCACGTCATTTTACCCAAATAATTCAATGTGATCATATTGAATCAATGTGGAAAACTGATTGGATTTTGAAAAAAGATATCAAGGTAAAGGAATTTATTTTTTTCAAGTTTGAACCTAAATCCATTTGTTTGTGACATTTTTTGGTGATTTCACATTGAATTCTTGTTTGTTGACAACTCAACCAAACGTAAATCAACACTAAATGTTGAACTGACATCTGTGCCCAGTTGGTAGTTCTAGAGTGTAAATGAGGGAAAAAAAGTGGGACATTATATGTAATGTTACTCTGGAAAAGGTGCATAAGTGCAAGACTACTAAAATGTAACACAACATAACTTTTTGAACTGTACAATACAAGGAAATGTATAACTTCAGACTGGTACTTTTCAAATGCCATGTGGTAAGTACACACAGAACCCATGAGAAAGACACCCTGGTGTATAACTGGAGGAGAGAATGGGGTAAGTTGAGCAAAAGGCTTAGTTGAGCCACCTCTTATTTCTAGGAAACCATACACAACATTAATCATATGACCAAATATTTAGGGCGATGTCATTTCATGGAGCCTGTGAAGGAAGAAACCACATGGAAAAAGTGAACAAGTTAGGTCCAAACAAAATGATTTTCACCAAGTTAAATTAATTTATTATGGCATGAGGCTTGTTTCTAAACCAAAGTAGATACAGGTAACTGCCAAAATAAAGGACAAACTTGAGGAATAAAAAGGAGTAAAACAAAGTATATTGAAAGCAGATGCTTCCAGGTGTGGTTCCTGAGTTAATTAAGCAATTAACATCCCATCCCGCTTTGGGTCATGTGTGAAAATACCCAGTTGCCCATTATTTTGGCTACCATGGCTAGAAGAAGATATCTCAATGACTTTACAAGAGGGGGGGGGGTGTGTGTGTGTGTGTGTGTGTGTGTGTGTGTGTGGAGTAAGCCTGGATTGTAAACTGTCATGGTCAAAACATATTGATACAACAGTAGCTAAGATGGAGAGAAGTCTGTCCATAGTAAAGCGCTGCTCTGCCTTCTTAACAACACTATCATCAAGGCAGGTCCTACAGGCTCTAGTTTTGTCACACCTGGACTACTGTTCAGTTGTCTGGTCAGGTGCCATAAAGAGGGACTTAGGAAAATTGCAAATGGCTCAGAACAGGACAGCATGGCTGGCCCTTGGATGTACACAGAGAGCAAACATTAATAATATGCATGTCAATCTCTACTGGCTCAAAGTGGAGGAGAAACTGACTTCATCACTACTTGTATATATGAGTGGTATTGACATGTTGAATGCACCGAGCTGTCTGTTTAAACTACTGGCACACAGCTCAGACATCCGTGCATACCCCACAAGACATGCCACAAGAGGTCTCTTCACTGTCCCTAAGTCCAGAACAGACTATGTGAGGCACACAGTAGTACATAGAGCCATGACTACATGGAACTCTATTCCACATCAGGTAACTGATGCAAGCAGTAGAATCAGATTCAAAAAGCAGGTTAAAATATACCTTATGGAACAGCGGGGACAGTGAAGCAACACAAACATAGGCACAGACACATGCATACACACACACACACACTATACACACACACACGTACACATGGATTTTGTATTGTATTTGGTAGTAGTGGAGTAGGGGGCCTGAGGGCACACAGTGTGTTGTGAAATTAAATATTGTAATGTTTTTGGAATTGTACAACTGCCTTAGATTTGCTGGACTCCAGGAAGTGTAACACATACAAATACAATTACAAATGGCTTCCATACTCCATACAAATTATGATTACAGTTTTTATTTTTACAGTTTTATGCATAATATGCATAGTATTTTTGCAATGTGTCATGCATATGAACTCATTTGTATTGTTACAGAGCAGACATCATGCCCTGTGTATACAAACGTAAAACAGCAGGGGTCTAGCCTCCCTTGAGGTTCTCGAGAGATCAGCCAAGGAAATGAGAGAAGGGAAGAAGTCCATTCAAGTAGCAACAAGGGATGAAAAACATTGACTGAATGAAACTGAAGAGGTACAACGACAAACAAGAAAACAAACATGTACCTGTGTGGATGGGATGCTATGACAGAGTAGCAGAGGAACCAAAGGTCTTATTCTGATGACATGGAGTCTGAGCTTGATAAACATATCAATAATCAAATGCAGAGAACTTGCCTACAAATAAGCACATTGAAACAACACCCCCGTCCCAGACAACTAATCACGAAACAGATGTGTATATGATATTGAACAGAGAGATCTACAATGCATTCGGAAAGTATTCATACCCCTTCCTTTTTTACAGATTTTTTTATGTTACAGCCTTATTCTAAAATGGATTACATTACATTTTTCAGAGACAGGATTGTGTCGAGGCACAGATCTGGGGAAGGGTACCAAACAATTTCCGCAGCATTGAAGGTCCCCAAGAACACAGCGGTATCCATCATTCTTAAATGGAAGAAGTTTGGAACCACCAAGACTATTCCTAGAGCTGGCCGCCCGGAAAACTGAGCAATCGGGGGAGAAGGGCCTTGGTGAGGGAGGTGACCAAGTACCTGATGGTCACTCTGACAGAGCTCCAGAGTTCCTCTGTGGAGATGGGAGAACCTTCCAGAAGGACAAACATCTCTGCAGCACTCCACCAATCAGGCCTTTATGGTAGAGTGGCCAGACGGAAGCCACTCCACAGTAAAAGGCACATGACAGTCCACTTGGAGTTTTCCAAAAGGCCCCTATAGGACTCTCAGACCATGAGAAACAAGATTATCTGGTCTAATGAAATCAAGATTGAACTCTTTGGTCTAAATGCCAAGCGTCAAGTCTGGAGGAAACCTGGCACCACCCCTAAGGTGAAGCATGGTGGTGGCAGCATCATGCTGTGGGGATGTTTTTCAGCAACAGGGACTGGGAGACTAGTCCGGATTGAGGGAAAGATTAATGGAGCAAAGTACAGAAAGATCCTTCATGAAAACCTGCTCCAGAGCGCTCAGGACCTCAGACTGGGGCGAAGGTTCACCTTCCAACAGGACAACGACCCTAAGCACACAGCCAAGACAAAGCAGGAGTGGCTTTGGGACTAGTCTTTGAATGTCTTTGACTAGCCCAGCCAGAGCCCGGACTTGAACCCGATTGAACATATCTGGAGAGACCTGAAAATAGCTGTGCATCGACGCTCCCCATCCAATCTGACAGAGTTTGAGAGGATCTGCAGAGAAGAATGGGAGAAACTCCCCAAATACAGGTGTGCCAAGATTGTAGCGTCATACCCAAGAAGACTCGAGGCTGTAATCACTGCCTAAGATGCTTCAACAAAGTACTGAGCAAAGAGTCTGAATACTTATGTAAATGTGATATCAGTTTTTATCTATAATACATTAGCAAAAAAATCTAAAACCTGTTTTTGCTTTGTCATTATGGGGTATTCTGTGTAAATTTATTTTAAACATTTTTTTAAAATGTTGTAACGTAACAAAACAAATGGACAATGACCACAAGCATACTTCCAAAGTTGTGGCAAAATGGCTTAAGGACAACAAAGTCAAGGTATTGGAGTGGCCATCACAAAGCCCTGACCTAAATCCTATAGACATTTGTGGGCAGAACTGAAAAAGTGTGTGTGAGCAAGGAGGCCTAGAAACCTGACTCAGTTACACCAGCTCTGTCAGGAGGAATGGGCCAAAATTCACCCAATTTATTGTGGGAAGCTTGTGGGAGGCTACCCGAAACGTTTGACCCAAGTTAAACAATTTAACTTCTTGAGAATACAGGGGGTGCTGTTTCGCATTAGCATAATTGCCTCTACAGACTAAACTGCCTCTTATTCAATTATTGCTGTTACTATATGCATATAACCATATAGCATTGGATAGAAAACAAGCTATGGTTTCTAAAACCGTTCCAATTGAGTCTCTGAGTCAAACACAGGTCATTTCACAGCACTTTCCCTGAGCCAGAAAAAGATTGCAAGATGTGTATGCTCGCTTCAAAGCTCTGCCTATATATGGTCACGCGACCTATGACCCGAATGACACTTCCTTCTTCTTCCTCTGGGTGTCTGGAAGACGTCAGAGGAGAAATTTTTTGTTTATCTTGTACTGACGTGAAATAAGACCTATTTCTTTAGCGTGACCGACAACTTCCGGTTTCTGAGATGCGCGTTTTCAGAGGTGGCATTGTCTTTTGTTATGCTGACGTTACGGATGAAAACTATCTCCGTGTCGAAGTTTGTTTGATACATGTGACCATATCACCGTAATGTATGTTTTTTCAATATAGTTTAATCAGATTATTAGAATTTTTTCGGGAGTTTTGCCGTGTTCCGTTCTGTGAGTTTTTTAACTTTGGACAGAGCCGTGCTAGTCGACCAGTACCCAGGCTAAATGAAGAGGGAAAGTTGCCATTGTGGATGGATTGAACGACTCATCAGGACTAAGGACACCTTGATCAACATTCTGATGAAAGATCAGCAATAGTAAGACCCAATTTACGATGTTATTTCATATATCTGTCGTGCATGTGAACTGGTCGCGCGCGTCCAGCTGGTTTTGGCTGGCCTGGTTATGCTAAATAGCTAGTTATGCTAATTTCGCTATAAAACATTTAAAAAATCTGAAATATTGTTTGGATTCACCAGATGTTGGGCTTTCAATGTCTGTACGCTGTGTATTTTTTCTGAAATGTTTTAAGACAAGTAATTAGTTATATAACGTTGGTCTCTGTAATTGTTCTAGCTGCATCAGCACTATATCAGATTGCAGCTGCAATGTAGAACTGTGATTTATACCTGAAAAATGCACATTTAAAAAAAAAAAACTATGCTATACCATAAATATGTTATCAGACTGTCATCTTAAGAATTTTTTTGTTGGTTAGTGGCTATCAATATCTTAGTTTAGCCGAATTGGTGATAGCACCTGATGGAGTAAGAAACTGTTGGGAGTAAGAAAATGGTGTCATTTTGCTAACGTGTTTAGCTAATAGATTTACATATTGTGTCTTCCCTGTAAAACATTTAAAAAATCTGAAATGGTGGTTTTATTCACAAGATCTGTGTCTTTCATTGGGTGTCTTGGACTTGTGATTTAATGATATTTAGATGCTACTATTTAATTGTGACGCTATGCTAGCGATGCTAATCAGTGTGGGGGGTGTGGGGGGTGCTCCCGGATCCGGGTTAGGTACTCTGTAGAGGTTTTAAAGGCAAAGATACCAAATACTAATTGAGTGTATGTGAACTTCTAACCCACTGGGAATGTGATGAAATAAATAACATTTGAAATAAATAATTTTCTATACTATTTTGGTCATCAAGGAAAACGCTGTCTGATACAAACCCAACACCTCTCATCACCCCGAGAACCCCATGTTTTTCATCGGCAGGGACTGGGAAACTGGTCAGAATTGAAGGAATGATGGATGGCGCTAAATACAGGGAAATTCTTGAGGGAAACCTGTTTCAGTCTGTCAGAGATTTGAGACTGGGACGGAGGTTCACCTTCCAGAAGGACAATGACCCTAAGCATACTGCTAAAGCAACACTCGAGTGGTTTAAGGAGAGACATTTAAATGTCTTGGAATGACCTAGTCAAAGCCCAGACCTCAATCCAATTGAGAATCTGTGGTATGACTTAAAGATTGCTGTACACCGGCAGGAACCCATCCAACTTGAAGGACCTGGAGCAGTTTTGCCTTGAAGAATGGGCAAAAATCCCAGTGGCTAGATGTGACAAGCTTATAGAGACAAACCCCAAGAGACTTGCAGCTGTAATTGCTGCAACAGGTGGCTCTACAAAGTATTGACTTTGAGGGGGCGAATAGTTATGCACGCTCAAGTTTTCTAATTTTTTGGGGTCTTATTTCTTGTTTCACAATAAAAAATATTCTGCATCTTCAAAGTGGTAGGCATGTTGTGTAAATCAAATGATAAACCCCTCCCCCCCAAAATATATTTTAATTTTAATTTAATTTTGTTGTAAGGCAAGAAAATAGGAAAAATGCCAAGGATGGGTGAATACTTTCGCAAGGCACTGTAGCTTTGTTATTTATTGAGATGCTTCGTTTTCAGATTATTTCAAAACGACCTAGTTACTTCAGAAGCTTTTCATAGTTGTTTAAATAAAACAAAATAATGGTGAGCGAGTGTTGCGCTTTTCCTTTTCAATGATGATCCAATTTCTGAGGTTGCACCTCCAATCTTGTTGATTGAGCTCCCAACACTTATTTCATGTTTAAGAAAAGTGCTTAATTGGTGGTTGTGCATTGCTTTATTAGAAAGTTATTCCGAAGATTAATGTCTGGCCCCCCTACAATTAACCTTTTTTACATCAGGCCCCCGTCAGAGTACAGTTCAATAGTCCCATGACATCCTATAGATTAGTATCTTTGTTCTATCTTGCACGTCATATTTCATGAAATATTATCAACATATTCATACCTCGGCTCTTCCTTTCAGCTCCCATCATTTTGATCTGTTGAATTGCAATAAGAGAAAAATATGTACAGCCTAAGTATGATGCCTTGTTATGAGAAGATACCAAGACGGCAGGGGGTGGGAGAGACAATAACAAAAACATGGAGGGGAAAAAGATGGATGAGTGACTGTGCTGTAGTCACACCATGCACTACTCCCCACTGCCTCTTCCCCCACTACTCATCCCTCTTCCCCAATAACTCATCCCTCTTCCCCCACTACTCATCCTTTTTCACCCACTAATCATCCCTCTTCCTCCACTGCCTCTTCCCCCTCTTCTCATCCCTCTTCCCTCACTACTCCTCCCCCTTCCCTCACTACTCATCCCTCTTCCCCCAATACTCATATATCTTCCCCAACTACTCATCCCTCTTCCCCCAGTACCCATCCCTCTTCCGCCACTACTCATCCCTCGTCCCTCGTCCCCAACTACTCATCCCTCTTCCCCCACTACCCATCCCTCTTCCGCCACTACTCATCCCTCGTCCCTCGTCCCCCACTACTCATCCCTCTTCCCCCACTACTCATAAATCGTCCCCAACTACTCATCCCTCTTCCCCCACTACTCATCCCTCTTCCCCCACTACTCGTCCCGTTCCCCCCTACTCATCCCTCATCCCCCACTACTCATTCCTCTTTCCCCACTACTCATCCCTCTTCCCCCACTACTCGTCCCGTTCCCCCCTACTCATCCCTCATCCCCCACTACTCATTCCTCTTTCCCCACTACTCATCCCATTCCCCCCACTACTCATCCATCTTCCACCACTGCCTCTTCCCGTTTCCCCCTACTCATCCCATTCCCCCCTACTCATCCCTCTTCCCCCACTACTCATCCCTCTAACCCCACTACTCACCCCCCCCACTACTCATCTCATTTCCCCCACTACTCATACATCTTCCCCCATTACTCATATCTCTTCCCCCACTACTCATCCCTCTTCCCCCACTACACATCCCTCTTCCCCCACTACTCATCCCTCTCCCCCACATCCATCTTCCCCCACATCCCTCTTCCCCCACTACCCATCCCTCTTCCCCCACTACTCATCCCATTCCCCCCACAACTCATCCATCTTCCACCACTACTCATATCTCTTCCCCAAACACTCATCCATCTTCCCCCACTACTTGTCCCTCTTCCCCCACTACTCATCCATCTTCCACCTCTACTCACCACTCTTCCCCCACTACTCATATATTTTCCACCACTACTCATCCCTCTTCCCCCACTACTCATATCTATTCCCCCACCACTCATACCTCTTCCCCCACTACTCATCCCTCTTCCCCCACTACTCATCCCTCTTCCCCACTATGCATCCCTCTTCCCCCACTACTCATATCTCTTCCCCCACTACTCATCCCTCTTCCCCCACTACTCATCCCTCTTCCCCCACTACTCATCCCTCTTCCCCCACTACTCATCCCTCTTCCCCCACTATGCATCCCTCTTCCCCCACAACTCATCCCTCTTCCCCATTACTCATCCCTCTTCCCCCACAACTCATCCCTCTTCCCCCACTACTCATCCCTCTTCCCCACTATGCATCCCTCTTCCCCCACTACTCATATCTCTTCCCCCACAAATCATCCCTCTTCCCCCACTACTCATCCCTCTTCCCCCACTACTCATCCCTCTTCCCCCACTACTCATCCCTCTTCCGCACTATGCACCCCTCTTCCCCCACAACTCATCCCTCTTCCCCCACTACTCATCCCTCTTCCACACTATGCATCCCTCTTCCCCCACTACTCATATCTCTTCCCCCACAACTCATCCCTCTTCCCCCACTACTCATCCCTCTTCCACACTATGCATCCCTCTTCCCCCACTACTCATATCTCTTCCCCCACCACTCATCCCTCTTCCCCCACCACTCATCCCTCTTCCCCCACTACTCATCCCTCTTCCTCCATTACTCATCCCTCTTCCACACTATGCATCCCTCTTCCCCCACTACTCATCCCTCTTCCCCCACAACTCATCCCTCTTCCCCCACAACTCATCCCTCTTCCCCCACTACTCATCCCTCTTCCCCCACTACTCATCCCTCTTCCACACTATGCATCCTTCTTCCCCCACAACTCATCCCTCTTCCCCCACTACTCATCCCTCTTCCCCCACTACTCATCCCTCTTCCACACTATGCATCCTTCTTCCCCCACTACTCATCCCTCTTCCCCCACAACTCATCCCTCTTCCCTCACTACTCATCCCTCTTCCCCCACTACTCGTATATCTTCCCCAACTACTCATCCCTCTTCCCCCAGTACCCATCCCTCTTCCGCTACTACTCATCCCTCGTCCCTCGTCCCCAACTACTCATCCCTCTTCCCCCACTACCCATCCCTCTTCCGCCACTACTCATCCCTCGTCCCTCGTCCCCCACTACTCATCCCTCTTCCCCCACTACTCATAAATCGTCCCCAACTACTCATCCCTCTTCCCCCACTACTCATCCCTCTTCCCCCACTACTCGTCCCTCTTCCCCCACTACTCATCCCTCATCCCCCACTACTCATTCCTCTTTCCCCACTACTCATCCCATTCCCCCCACTACTCATCCATCTTCCACCACTGCCTCTTCCCGTTTCCCCCCTACTCATCCCATTCCCCCCTACTCATCCCTCTTCCCCCACTACTCATCCCTCTAACCCCACTACTCACCCCCCCCCCACTACTCATCTCATTTCCCCCACTACTCATACATCTTCCCCCATTACTCATATCTCTTCCCCCACTACTCATCCCTCTTCCCCCACTACTCATCCCTCTTCCCCCACTACACATCCCTCTTCCCCCACTACTCATCCCTCTCCCCCACTAATCATCTCGTTTTCCCCACTACTCATCCATCTTCCCCCACATCCCTCTTCCCCCACTACCCATCCCTCTTCCCCCACTACTCATCCCATTCCCCCCACAACTCATCCATCTTCCCCCACTACTTGTCCCTCTTCCCCCACTACTCATCCATCTTCCACCTCTACTCACCACTCTTCCCCCACTACTCATATATTTTCCACCACTACTCATCCCTCTTCCCCCACTACTCATATCTCTTCCCCCACTACTCATCCCTCTTCCCCCACAACTCATCCCTCTTCCCCCACTACTCATCCCTCTTCCCCCACTACTCATCCCTCTTCCCCACTATGCATCCCTCTTCCCCCACTACTCATATCTCTTCCCCCACTACTCATCCCTCTTCCCCCACTACTCATCCCTCTTCCCCCACTACTCATCCCTCTTCCCCCACTATGCATCCCTCTTCCCCCACAACTCATCCCTCTTCCCCATTACTCATCCCTCTTCCCCCACAACTCATCCCTCTTCCCCCACTACGCATCCCTCTTCCCCACTATGCATCCCTCTTCCCCCACTACTCTTATCTCTTCCCCCACAAATCATCCCTCTTCCCCCACTACTCATCCCTCTTCCCCCACTACTCATCCCTCTTCCCCCACTACTCATCCCTCTTCCGCACTATGCACCCCTCTTCCCCCACAACTCATCCCTCTTCCCCCACTACTCATCCCTCTTCCTCCATTACTCATCCCTCTTCCACACTATGCATCCCTCTTCCCCCACAACTCATCCCTCTTCCCCCACTACTCATCCCTCTTCCACACTATGCATCCCTCTTCCCCCACTACTCATATCTCTTCCCCCACAACTCATCCCTCTTCCCCCACTACTCATCCCTCTTCCACACTATGCATCCCTCTTCCCCCACTACTCATATCTCTTCCCCCACCACTCATCCCTCTTCCCCCACCACTCATCCCTCTTCCCCCACTACTCATCCCTCTTCCTCCATTACTCATCCCTCTTCCACACTATGCATCCCTCTTCCCCCACTACTCATCCCTCTTCCCCCACTACTCATAAATCGTCCCCAACTACTCATCCCTCTTCCCCCACTACTCATCCCTCTTCCCCCACTACTCGTCCCTCTTCCCCCACTACTCATCCCTCATCCCCCACTACTCATTCCTCTTTCCCCACTACTCATCCCATTCCCCCCACTACTCATCCATCTTCCACCACTGCCTCTTCCCGTTTCCCCCCTACTCATCCCATTCCCCCCTACTCATCCCTCTTCCCCCACTACTCATCCCTCTAACCCCACTACTCACCCCCCCCACTACTCATCTCATTTCCCCCACTACTCATACATCTTCCCCCATTACTCATCCCTCTTCCCCCACTACTCATCCCTCTTCCCCCACTACTCATCCCTCTTCCCCCACTACACATCCCTCTTTCCCCACTACTCATCCCTCTCCCCCACTAATCATCTAGTTTTCCCCACTACTCATCCATCTTCCCCCACATCCCTCTTCCCCCACTACCCATCCCTCTTCCCCCACTACTCATCCCATTCCCCCCACTACTCATCCATCTTCCACCACTACTCATATCTCTTCCCCAAACACTCATCCATCTTCCCCCACTACTTGTCCCTCTTCCCCCACTACTCATCCATCTTCCACCTCTACTCACCACTCTTCCCCCATACTCATATATTTTCCACCACTACTCATCCCTCTTCCCCCACTACTCATATCTATTCCCCCACCACTCATACCTCTTCCCCCACTACTCATCCCTCTTCCACACTATGCATCCATACCTCTTTCCCCACTACTCATATCTCTTCCCCCACTACTCATCCCTCTTCCCCCACTACACATCCCTCTTCCCCCACTACTCATCCCTCTTCCCCCACTACTCATCCCTCTTCCCCCACTACACATCCCTCTTCCCCCACTACTCATCCCTCTCCCCCACTAATCATCTCGTTTTCCCCACTACTCATCCATCTTCCCCCACATCCATCTTCCCCCACATCCCTCTTCCCCCACTACTCATCCCATTCCCCCCACAACTCATCCATCTTCCACCACTACTCATATCTCTTCCCCAAACACTCATCCATCTTCCCCCACTACTTGTCCCTCTTCCCCCACTACTCATCCATCTTCCACCTCTACTCACCACTCTTCCCCCACTACTCATATATTTTCCACCACTACTCATCCCTCTTCCCCCACTACTCATATCTATTCCCCCACCACTCATACCTCTTCCCCCACTACTCATCCCTCTTCCCCCACTACTCATCCCTCTTCCCCACTATGCATCCCTCTTCCCCCACTACTCATCCCTCTTCCCCCACTACTCATCCCTCTTCCCCCACTACTCATCCCTCTTCCCCCACTACTCATCCCTCTTCCCCCACTACTCATCCCTCTTCCCCCACTATGCATCCCTCTTCCCCCACAACTCATCCCTCTTCCCCATTACTCATCCCTCTTCCCCCACAACTCATCCCTCTTCCCCCACTACTCATCCCTCTTCCCCACTATGCATCCCTCTTCCCCCACTACTCATATCTCTTCCCCCACAAATCATCCCTCTTCCCCCACTACTCATCCCTCTTCCCCCACTACTCATCCCTCTTCCCCCACTACTCATCCCTCTTCCGCACTATGCACCCCTCTTCCCCCACAACTCACACCTCTTCCCCCACTACTCATCCCTCTTCCACACTATGCATCCCTCTTCCCCCACCACTCATCCCTCTTCCCCCACCACTCATCCCTCTTCCCCCACCACTCATCCCTCTTCCCCCACTACTCATCCCTCTTCCTCCATTACTCATCCCTCTTCCACACTATGCATCCCTCTTCCCCCACAACTCATCCCTCTTCCCCCACTACTCATCCCTCTTCCACACTATGCATCCCTCTTCCCCCACTACTCATATCTCTTCCCCCACAACTCATCCCTCTTCCCCCACCACTCATCCCTCTTCCCCCACTACTCATCCCTCTTCCACACTATGCATCCCTCTTCCCCCACTACTCATATCTCTTCCCCCACAACTCATCCCTCTTCCCCCACTACTCATCCCTCTTCCACACTATGCATCCCTCTTCCCCCACTACTCGTATATCTTCCCCAACTACTCATCCCTCTTCCCCCAGTACCCATCCCTCTTCCGCTACTACTCATCCCTCGTCCCTCGTCCCCAACTACTCATCCCTCTTCCCCCACTACCCATCCCTCTTCCGCCACTACTCATCCCTCGTCCCTCGTCCCCCACTACTCATCCCTCTTCCCCCACTACTCATAAATCGTCCCCAACTACTCATCCCTCTTCCCCCACTACTCATCCCTCTTCCCCCACTACTCGTCCCTCTTCCCCCACTACTCATCCCTCATCCCCCACTACTCATTCCTCTTTCCCCACTACTCATCCCATTCCCCCCACTACTCATCCATCTTCCACCACTGCCTCTTCCCGTTTCCCCCCTACTCATCCCATTCCCCCCTACTCATCCCTCTTCCCCCACTACTCATCCCTCTAACCCCACTACTCACCCCCCCCACTACTCATCTCATTTCCCCCACTACTCATACATCTTCCCCCATTACTCATATCTCTTCCCCCACTACTCATCCCTCTTCCCCCACTACTCATCCCTCTTCCCCCACTACACATCCCTCTTCCCCCACTACTCATCCCTCTCCCCCACTAATCATCTCGTTTTCCCCACTACTCATCCATCTTCCCCCACATCCCTCTTCCCCCACTACCCATCCCTCTTCCCCCACTACTCATCCCATTCCCCCCACTACTCATCCATCTTCCACCACTACTCATATCTCTTCCCCAAACACTCATCCATCTTCCCCCACTACTTGTCCCTCTTCCCCCAATACTCATCCATCTTCCACCTCTACTCACCACTCTTCCCCCACTACTCATATATCTTCCACCACTACTCATCCCTCTTCCCCCACTACTCATATCTATTCCCCCACCACTCATACCTCTACCCCCACTACTCATATCTATTCCCCCACCACTCATACCTCTACCCCCACTACTCATATCTATTCCCCCACCACTCATACCTCTACCCCCACTACTCATATCTATTCCCCCACCACTCATACCTCTACCCCCACTACTCATATCTATTCCCCCACCACTCATACCTCTTCCCCCACTACTCATATCTATTCCCCCACCACTCATACCTCTTCCCCCACTACTCATATCTCTTCCCCCACAACTCATCCCTCTTCCCCCACTACTCATCCCTCTTCCCCCACTACTCATCCCTCTTCCCCACTATGCATCCCTCTTCCCCCACTACTCATATCTCTTCCCCCACTACTCATCCCTCTTCCCCCACTACTCATCCCTCTTCCCCCACTACTCATCCCTCTTCCCCCACTACTCATCCCTCTTCCCCCACTACTCATCCCTCTTCCCCCACAACTCATCCCTCTTCCCCCACAACTCATCCCTCTTCCCCATTACTCATCCCTCTTCCCCCACAACTCATCCCTCTTCCCCCACTACTCATCCCTCTTCCCCCACTACTCATCCCTCTACCCCACTACTCATCCCTCTACCCCACTATGCATCCCTCTTCCCCCACTACTCTTATCTCTTCCCCCACAACTCATCCCTCTTCCCCCACTACTCATCCCTCTTCCCCCACTACTCATCCCTCTTCCCCCACTATGCACCCCTCTTCCCCCACAACTCATCCCTCTTCCCCCACCACTCATCCCTCTTCCCCCACCACTCATCCCTCTTCCCCCACAACTCATCCCTCTTCCCCCACTACTCATATCTCTTCCCCCACAACTCATCCCTCTTCCCCCACAACTCATCCCTCTTCCCCCACTACTCATCCCTCTTCCCCCACTACTCATATCTCTTCCCCCACCACTCATCCCTCTTCCCCCACTACTCATCCCTCTTCCTCCATTACTCATCCCTCTTCCACACTATTCATCCCTCTTCCCCCACAACTCATCCCTCTTCCCCCACTACTCATCCCTCTTCCCCCACTACTCATCCCTCTACCCCACTATGCATCCCTCTTCCCCCACTACTCTTATCTCTTCCCCCACAACTCATCCCTCTTCCCCCACTACTCTTATCTCTTCCCCCACAACTCATCCCTCTTCCCCCACTACTCATCCCTCTTCCTCCATTACTCATCCCTCTTCCCCCACTACTCATCCCTCTTCCACACTACTCATCCCTCTTCCCCCACTACTCATCCCTCTTCCACACTATGCATCCCTCTTCCCCCACTACTCATCCCTCTTCCACACTATGCATCCCTCTTCCCCCACTACTCATATCTCTTCCCCCACCACTCATCCCTCTTCCCCCACTACTCATCCCTCTTCCCCCACTACTCATATCTCTTCCCCCACCACTCATCCCTCTTCCCCCACCGCTAATCCCTCTTCCCCCACCACTCATCCCTCTTCCCCCACCACTCATCCCTCTTCCCCCACCACTCATCCCTCTTCCACACTATGCACCCCTCTGACAGAAATGATGTTTCCTTACCTGCATCCCCTCTCTTTCTCTTTCAGTGTTTTAATACTGATTTGATTTAGAACGACACAATCGAATACATCTCTCCTTTACTTGCTGTTACAGGACTTATTTTCAGGAAGCAAGGCCAAGGTACTGAGATATGGGGCATTTGGCTGGATGTAGTTTTATCTTTAAATGGGTGAATGTAGTTTTATCTTTAAATGGGTGAATGTAGTTGGGTTGTCCTATTTTCAGCTAGATAACCAGGAATGTGAGAATAATGAATAATTGAAAATGTGCGAGTATTAAAAACTCCTTGAGAAAATGGTGTGACCACATAAAGCCCACGGTATGAAGTTGGACACGTTGAATGTTGAGCTCCTCCCCCACTCTACCATAGCAGTTTTATCAGACTCAAGGCAGTTTTATCAGACTCAAGGCAGTTTTATCAGACTCGAGGCAGTTTTATCAGACTCAAGGCAGTTTCAAGGCAGTTTTATCAGACTCGAGGCAGTTTTATCAGACTCAAGGCAGTTTTATCAGACTCGAGGCAGTTTTATCAGACTCGAGGCAGTTTTATCAGACTCGAGGCAGTTTTATCAGACTCAAGGCAGTTTTATCAGACTCGAGGCAGTTTTCACAGACTCAAGGCAGTTTTATCAGATTCAAAGGCAGTTTTATCAGATTCAAAGGCAGTTTTATCAGACTCAAGGCAGTTTTATCAAACTCAAGGCAGTTTTATCAGACTCAATGTAGTTTTCACAGACTCAAGGCAGTTTTATCAGATTCAAAGGCAGTTTTATCAGACTCAAGGCAGTTTTATTAGACTCAAGGCAGTTTTCTCAGACTCTCTGAGAGGTAGAAGTGACAGAACATGGGCATCTGAGACCATTTGTCTTTTCCCATTTCTGCTAAGAATGAGAGCGAGAGAGAGAGCGAGAACAAGAAAGACAGAGAAAGAGAATGTCTGTCTGTCTGTCTGTCTGTCTGTCTGTCTGTCTGTCTGTGTGTGCGCATGCATGCGTGTTCACAGCCCAACCCCTAACATTGAATGGCTGAGAGGAAAGAGGAAATCTCCTGCTGAGCTTCGTTGATTCGACTCCTCTTGGAAGAAAAAAAAACAGTTTTCAATCTGGGTGGCAGATGACTGCATAGCATAACAATCCTCAGCTGAAACAGGGTGTGTGGGCCAGAGACATGCTGTAGGTAATACTAGAACGATCGAAAGGGAGAAAGGAGAAATAGAGCGAGACAGAGGAAATAAAGAGAGAGAGATAGGCCGAGAAAAATACAGGGAAAGGGAAGAAAACTGCATCCATATAAAGTATTGGAACTCTAAAGCAGACAAAGCTATTCTCATTCCTCCATTTTGTAAATAACAAGTTGCGCTTGCCTAGCTCACACCACTCATAGACCACACCTTTGTTGCATCCCAAATGTCACCCAATGTTCTATATAGTAAAGTAGTGCAGTAATGAGGGAATAGGGTGACATTTGAGACATAGTCCACATCTTATCCTTTTATTTAATCTTTATTTAACTAGGCAAGTCAGTTAAGGGATAGGCCCATTTCCTGCCTGAATGATGTGCCCAAAGTAAACTGCCTGTAGCTCAGTCCCTGAAGCCAGGATATGCATATAATTGGTACCATTGGAAAGAAGACACTTTGAAGTATGTAGAAATGGTAAAATAATAGATATGGTAGGAGAAAATAGAAACATATTTTGACTTGTTGAAACAAAGTTTAGTGGTAGATTTTCGGGTGGATTACGAGTGGATTACTCATATCGATGGCGCCAACTAAACAGACTTTTTGGGATTTAACCTGTTTGGGCTGCAGGCTATTGAGTAGCCGGATAAAAGGTGCCCATTTCAAACGGCCTCGTACTCAATTCTTGCTCGTACAATATGCATATTATTATTACTATTGGATAGAAAACACTCTCTAGTTTCTAAAAACGTTTGAATTATATCTGTGAGTAAAACAGAACTCTTTTTGTAGCAAACTTCCTGTCAGAAAGTGAAAAATCTGAAATCGATGCTCTGTTCTAGGATCTGCCTATAAATGTGCTTGATATGTATGAGTATACATGCACTTCATACGCCTTCCACTAGTTGTCCCATAGGCTGTGAGAGGTGAAATTGGGTTTCTAGGTGTTTCTATGGTGAAAAGAGAGCTCTTGGAATGACATGACCCCAGAATTCCTTTGTCCAGGAAGTGCATAGAGGTCACCGGTAATGGCTTCGGAAAAGCAATCGTTATAGACGTGTTATATCTCCGGCTTTGATTTTATTTGATAAATGTGATCATATCATCGTAAAGTATGTTTTTTCAATATAGTTTCATCAGATTATTGAAATATTTTCGGGAGTTTAGGCGTCTTGTGTTCTCTGGGTATGGTGAAGATGGAGAGCTACGTGCCACTTGGCTAGTTAGCTTGCTAATTAGAGAGGGAAGAAGGCCGTTCTAAAACCAAACAACGATTGTTCTGGACAAAGGACACCCTTGTACAACATTCTGATGGAAAGCCTCCCGGGTGGCGCAGTGGTCTAGGGCACTGCATCGCAGTGCTAACTGCGCCACCAGAGTCTCTGGGTTCGCGCCCAGGCTCTGTCGCAGCCGGCCGCGACCGGGAGGTCCGTGGGGCGACGCACAATTGGCATAGCGTCGTCTGGGGTAGGGAGGGTTTGGCCGGTAGGGATATCCTTGTCTCATCGCGCTCCAGCGACTCCTGTGCCGGGCGCAGTGCGCGCCAGCCAAGGGGGCCAGGTACACGGTGTTTCCTCCGACACATTGGTGCGGCTGGCTTCCGGGTTGGAGGCGCGCTGTGTTAAGAAGCAGTACGGCTGGTTGGGTTGTGCTTCGGAGGACGCATGGCTTTCGACCTTCGTCTCTCCCGAGCCCGTACGGGAGTTGTAGCGATGAGACAAGGTAGTAATTACTAGCGATTGGATACCACGAAAATTGGGGAGAAAATGGGATAAAATATAAAAAATAAAAAATAAATAAAAAACATTCTGATGGAAGATCATCAAAAGTAGGACCAATTTTATGATGATATTTCATATATCTGTCGGAATATGTTGACAATTATTTTGCGCCCAGATTTGGGCTCTCTCTTGTTATAACGTAAGCTGGATGTGGTAATGAAGTTATTTTTTGAATTCTAACACGGCGATTTCATTAAGAACTAATGTATCTATCACTTCCTATACAACATGTATTTTTTAGTAACGTTTATGTATGGTTATTTGGTCAGAATAGTTGAGTGTCAGAAAAATATCCGGACGTTGTGGGAAAAAGATGCTACGTTAGCACAATGTATAACCACTGATTTCAGCTCTAAATATGCACATTTTCGAACAAAACATAAGTGTATGTATAACCTGATGTTATAGGACTGTCATCTGATGAAGCTTATCAAGGTTAGTCAAAAATTATATATCTTTTGCTGGTTTGTTACGATCGCTAACTTTTGCTGCTGGGGAATGGCTTGTGTTTCTCGCTATTGTGGTAAGCTAATATAACGCTATATTGTGTTTTCGCTGTAAAACACTTAAGAAATCGGAAATATTGTCTGGATTCACAAGATGCTTGTCTTTCATTTGCTGTACACTATGTATTTTTCAGAAATGTTTTATGATGAGTATTTAGGTATTTGACGTTGGTGTCTGTAATTATTCTGTCTGCTTTCGGTGCAATTTCTGATTGTAGCTGCAATGTAAACTATGATTTATACCTGAAATATGCACATTTTTCGAACAAAACATAGATTTATTGAATAACATGTTATAAGACTGTCATCTGATGAAGTTGTTTGTTGGTTAGTTTGGTTGGTTCTTGGTTAGTTAGGTTGGCTTTGTGCATGCTACCTGTGCTGTGAAAAATGTTAGTGCTTTTTTGTATTTGGTGGTGAGCTAAAATAAATATACGTGCTGTTTTCGCTGTAAAACATTTAAAAAATCGGACATGTTGGCTGGATTCACAAGATGTGTACCTTTCATTTGCTGTATTGGACTTGTTAATGTACGAAAATTAAATATTTCAAAAAAATATATTTTGAATTTTGCGCCCTGCACTTGAAGTGGCTGTTGTCATATTGTGCCCGGCTTCGGGCTTGCAGCCATAAGAAGATAAAGAAGGATTTGATCTAAAACGACACTACATGTTATAGCTGGGACCCTTTGGATGACAAATCAGAGGAAGATTTTCAAAAAGTAAGTGCCGTCCTCAAACAATCGCATGGCATGTTTTTGCTGTAATAGATACTGTAAATTGGACAGTGCAGTTAGATTAACAACAATGTAAGCTTTCAGCCGATATAAGACACTTAAATGTACCTAAATGTTTAAAATTCATAATATTTCTAATTATTTATTTGAATTGCTCGCCCTCCAGTTTCACCGGAAGTTGTCCCGCTTGGGACACTGATCCTTAAGAAGTTTTTATTTATTATATCATTTACAATGACCCCAGCCAAATCTAACCGGACCAAGTTGGGCAAATTGTGCACCGCCCTATGGGACTCCCAATCACAGCCAGTTGTGATACAGCCTGGAATCGAACCAGGGTCTGTAGTGGTGCCTCTAGCACTGAGATGCAGTGCCTTAGAGCACTGCGCCACTCAGGATCCTGGATGACTGGATTTCACATTCACCCATGTTTGTCATGGACTCCCTGGCTTTTGAGTTACAAACAGTAACCTGGCTTCCCCTCAAAATAAATGGAATTTAAATACAGAATGGTTGTTTTTATTTCTCCCAGAACGCTCAAATTGCACTCTCCTTCCTGTGAATCAAAAAGTTGATCCTGTTATGGATGTTTCAGAACCCGGTTTCAGGTTAGCCATAAAATAAACACTTTTTATAGTCCTTTTTTTTCTCCCATATTCAGAAGTGGGAGGCTTGTGTCAGAAGGAATGTCATGCCACGGTGTGTGTGTGTGTGTGTGTGTGTGTGTGTGTGTGTGTGTGTGTGTGTGTGTGTGTGTGTGTGTGTGTGAGAATGTGTCGGCAGCCATTCGAACCTGATTTAGGCCTTCTGTCCAATGGGAAGTTAAACCTTTTCTCTCCGGAAGGTGTCAGAAATAATCAACCCTCTCCAAGGAGTCATAGCACTCGTCAAGAGGAATACTAAGTACTGTATGAAAACACTAGTCACTAATGCCAGTGATAGAAATTGTATTTTAATCAAACACCTAATTTACTAAAGCGATTGGAACCATCTTTAGCCAATCACAAAGGCAAACTGAAGGAGCAGCATTTTCTTCAGTTTTCCCTTCAGTTTAATATCAGACTGAAAAGAATGAACATCACAAGAAATAGGATTAATCCCCAGCGAGGAAATACACAGCTGAATGGCATTTCTTCCTCCCACATAAAATGGAGACCACGGTTCATTCTAAAGGAACATTTACTGTGAATTGCAGTTCGTTTTCAGAATGGATATCGTTCTAGCTTCTAAATCATACTGACAATGTGCGGGAAAAAATTAGGAAGAATGTCGTTTCAGGATCTTAGGCCCACAAAAACTCACATTGAGCTGCAGGCCTATAACTTTGGCATCTCCATCTTTACCGGGTTACTACACCTATTCTTAGGTTCGATTCGATTTTCAACCACCTGTGAGTACATTCAACCAGACCTGGGTTCAAATACATCTTATTTGAGTATTCATTATTTAAATACTTATTTTCTGTGTATTTAAAAAATCTCTTCATTTAAAGATTCCATCATGGACACTCTTACTGACAGTTGTGGCTGCTTCACGTGATGTACCTTCTTGCCTTTGTGCTGTTGTCTGTGCCCAATAATGTTTGTACCATGTTTTGTGCTGCTGCTATGTTGTGCTGATGCCATGTTGTGTTGCTACCATGTTGTTGTCACGTGGTGTTGCTACCATGCTGTATTGTCATGCTATGTTGTTGTCTTAGGTCTCTCTTTATGTAGTGTTGTGCTGTCTCTCATGCTAATGTTGAGTTTACATAAACAGATTCCAATAAAATAAAGTCCCAAATTCAAAGATGACCGCCAGATACCAATTCAACCTCAAAATATTTTACTAAATCTTAACATTACTCAAATTGACCCCAGAAGTATAGAAGTTCAATAAATATAGTAATGACTTTAAGAATGATTACCTGCTGCATTAAAAAATAACCAACCTACAGCACTAGACTAAACTTCACTTGTGTCATCCTTGTGGTATTGAGAGATAAACATGGTAATGCTTTCACTGTTTGCACAAAACAGAAAGATAGATCCTACATAACAGAGCTTGGTTATACAACTGATCTTGTGTTCTTTCGGTCCCTGCTCGAAGCTATATTTTCAAATACTTTCCAAGGGTATTTCCAAATACAATCCAATATTCAGCTATTTGTCTTTTGAAATAAAATACTATCTAAACACTTACTTCCAAATGTCTTTGAAAGTAATTGAAACAGTCTGAATAGTATGAACCCAGATCTGCATTCAACCGTCTGTGCACGAACTGAATGAAACGCATGAAATATTAAGCTACTGAATGTCATTATTTCGTCTCACCATGTGGGGAAAGATGATTCTGGGGACATCATATCACAACAAATTGCCTCAAGGCAGGCACTGGTTAAATATGCAGAGGGAACCAACCGGAGGGATGACTGGGACAGGAGAAAAACTGTATTCCTGGGAACGGGGTGGCGGGTTGCTCCTGCATGCCTGTCTATAAATACTGCTCTACAGTATATTTTATATTTAGGCACTAATATGTGCTGGTAGTTGGGATGGGACTGACTGAATTGGGCCAGGTATCGGGCCGTATCGGGCCGCCTGTCAACTGGACCGCTCAGGCCTTAAAAAACAACAAACCCCAGAAGGCCGTGCAGCTTCTGCTTGACGGCTCCAACCTGACTGTCTAGAGCTGGGTTGGTTTGTCCCACACCTGGCAACCCACCAGATACCTAACTGAGCTGACACACAAGCCTGCCTCACTGGAACTGAAGAAACGAATACTGTTGAAAAGACTGAGAAAAGACTCCCAAATTCCCACTCTAGGCACCGACCAGAACGACAGGTTTGTACGTATGTGTCTGTGAATTAGTACTTGTGTGTGTATGCATGTGTACGCGCGTCTGTATAGTTATCACATACAGCAGCCTCTGAATGGCAGTGTGGGGCTGAGCCACATTCAACGGCATTTCAATAAAACTCTCAGCGGCTGGGTATCAAACTGAATATGGAGCCATTTCATGTCCAGACTAATTACAAAAGAAAAACACTGTCCTCAGGGAGAGAGGATTACTGCTGAGAGCCTCCGCTGTTGTACTGTGAAAGACGGAGAGATGGAGAGAGGGAAAGTAGAGGAGAGAAGGAGAGGGAAGAGGGAGAAAACTACTATACTGTGGAAGAGGGAGAGAAGGAGAGGGAAGAGGGAGAAAACTACTATACTGTGGAAGAGGGAGAGAAGGAGAGGGAGAAAACTACTATACTGTAGAAGAGGGAGAGAAGGAGAGGGAAGAGGGAGAAAACTACTGTACTGTGGAAGAGGGAGAGAAGGAGAGGGAGAAAACTACTATACTGTGGAAGAGGGAGAGAAGGAGAGGGAAGAGGGAGAAAACTGCTATACTGTGGAAGAGGGAGAGAAGGAGAGGGAAGAGGGAGAAAACTGCTATACTGTGGAAGAGGGAGAGAAGGAGAGGGAAGAGGGAGAAAACTGCTATACTGTGGAAGAGGGAGAGAAGGAGAGGGAAGAGGGAGAAAACTACTATACTGTGGAAGAGGGAGAGGAGAGGGAAGAGGGAGAACTGCTATACTGTGGAAGAGGGAGAGGAGAGGGAAGAGGGAGAACTGCTATACTGTGGAAGAGGGAGAGAAGGAGAGGGAGAGGGGAGAAAACTGCTGTACTGTGGAAGAGGGAGAGAAGGAGAGGGAGAAAACTGCTATACTGTGGAAGAAGGAGAGAAGGAGAGGGAAGAGAGAGAAAACTGCTGTACTGTGGAAGAGGGAGAGAAGGAGAGGGAAGAGAGAGAAAACTGCTGTACTGTGGAAGAGGCAGAGAAGGAGAGGGAGAGAGGGAGAAAACTGCTATACTGTGGAAGAGGGAGAGAAGGAGAGGGAGAGGGGAGAAAACTGCTGTACTGTGGAAGAGGGAAAGAATGAGAGGGAGAAAACTGCTATACTGTGGAAGAGGGAAAGAATGAGAGGGAAGAGGGAGAAAACTGCTGTACTGTGGAAGAGGGAGAGGAGAGGGAAGAGGGAGAAAACTACTATACTGTAGAAGAGGGAGAGAAGGAGAGGGAAGAGGGAGAAAACTGCTGTACTGTGGAAGAGGGAGAGAAGGAGAGGGAAGAGGGAGAAAACTGCTATACTGTGGAAGAGGGAGAGAAGGAGAGGGAAGAGGGAGAACTGCTATACTGTGGAAGAGGGATAGGAGAGGGAAGAGGGAGAAAACTACTGTACTGTGGAAGAGGGAGAGAAGGAGAGGGAAGAGGGAGAAAACTACTATACTGTGGAAGAGGGAGAGAAGGAGAGGGAAGAGGGAGAACTGCTATACTGTGGGAGAGGGAGAGGAGAGGGAAGAGGGAGAACTGCTATACTGTGGAAGAGGGAGAGGAGAGGGAAGAGGGAGAAAACTGCTATACTGTGGAAGAGGGAGAGGAGAGGGAAGAGGGAGAAAACTGCTATACTGTGGAAGAGGGAGAGAAGGAGAGGGAAGAGGGAGAAAACTGCTGTACTGTGGAAGAGGGAGAGAAGGAGAGGGAGAAAACTGCTATACTGTGGAAGAAGGAGAGAAGGAGAGGGAAGAGAGAGAACTGCTGTACTGTGGAAGAGGGAGAGAAGGAGAGGGAAGAGAGAGAAAACTGCTGTACTGTGGAAGAGGCAGAGAAGGAGAGGGAGAGAGGGAGAAAACTGCTATACTGTGGAAGAGGGAGAGAAGGAGAGGGAAGAGGGAGAAAACTACTATACTGTAGAAGAGGGAGAGAAGGAGAGGGAAGAGGGAGAAAACTACTATACTGTGGAAGAGGGAGAGAAGGAGAGGGAAGAGGGAGAAAACTACTGTACTGTGGAAGAGGGAGAGAAGGAGAGGGAGAAAACTGCTATACTGTGGAAGAGGGAGAGAAGGAGAGGGAAGAGGGAGAAAACTGCTATACTGTGGAAGAGGGAGAGAAGGAGAGGGAAGAGGGAGAAAACTGCTGTACTGTGGAAGAGGGAGAGAAGGAGAGGGAAGAGGGAGAAAACTGCTATACTGTGGAAGAGGGAGAGAAGGAGAGGGAAGAGGGAGAAAACTGCTATACTGTGGAAGAGGGAGAGAAGGAGAGGGAAGAGGGAGAAAACTGCTATACTGTGGAAGAGGGAGAGAAGGAGAGGGAAGAGGGAGAAAACTACTATACTGTGGAAGAGGGAGAGGAGAGGGAAGAGGGAGAACTGCTATACTGTGGAAGAGGGAGAGGAGAGGGAAGAGGGAGAAAACTACTATACTGTGGAAGAGGGAGAGGAGAGGGAAGAGGGAGAAAACTACTATACTGTAGAAGAGGGAGAGAAGGAGAGGGAAGAGGGAGAAAACTGCTGTACTGTGGAAGAGGGAGAGAAGGAGAGGGAAGAGGGAGAAAACTGCTATACTGTGGAAGAGGGAGAGAAGGAGAGGGAAGAGGGAGAAAACTGCTATACTGTGGAAGAGGGAGAGAAGGAGAGGGAAGAGGGAGAAAATTGCTATACTGTGGAAGAGGGAGAGGAGAGGGAAGAGGGAGAACTGCTATACTATGGAAGAGGGAGAGGAGAGGGAAGAGGGAGAAAACTACTATACTGTGGAAGAGGGAGAGAAGGAGAGGGAGAGGGGAGAAAACTGCTGTACTGTGGAAGAGGGAGAGAAGGAGAGGGAGAAAACTGCTATACTGTGGAAGAGGGAGAAGAGAGGGAATAGGGAGAAAACTACTATACTGTGGAAGAGGGAGAGAAGGAGAGGGAGAGGGGAGAAAACTGCTGTACTGTGGAAGAAGGAGAGAAGGAGAGGGAAGAGAGAGAAAACTGCTGTACTGTGGAAGAGGGAGAGAAGGAGAGGGAAGAGAGAGAAAACTGCTGTACTGTGGAAGAGGCAGAGAAGGAGAGGGAGAGAGGGAGAAAACTACTATACTGTGGAAGAGGGAGAGGAGAGGGAAGAGGGAGAACTGCTATACTGTGGAAGAGGGAGAGGAGAGGGAAGAGGGAGAAAACTACTATACTGTGGAAGAGGGAGAGAAGGAGAGGGAGAGGGGAGAAAACTGCTGTACTGTGGAAGAGGGAGAGAAGGAGAGGGAGAAAACTGCTATACTGTGGAAGAGGGAGAGAAGGAGAGGGAGAAAACTGCTATACTGTGGAAGAGGGAGAAGAGAGGGAATAGGGAGAAAACTACTATACTGTGGAAGAGGGAGAGAAGGAGAGGGAGAGGGGAGAAAACTGCTGTACTGTGGAAGAAGGAGAGAAGGAGAGGGAAGAGAGAGAAAACTGCTGTACTGTGGAAGAGGGAGAGAAGGAGAGGGAAGAGAGAGAAAACTGCTGTACTGTGGAAGAGGGAGAGAAGGAGAGGGAGAGGGGAGAAAACTGCTGTACTGTGGAAGAAGGAGAGAAGGAGAGGGAAGAGAGAGAAAACTGCTGTACTGTGGAAGAGGCAGAGAAGGGGAGGGAGAGAGGGAGAAAACTGCTATACTGTGGAAGAGGGAGAGAAGGAGAGGGAGAGGGGAGAAAACTGCTGTACTGTGGAAGAGGGAAAGAATGAGAGGGAGAGAGGGAGAAAACTGCTATACTGTGGAAGAGGGAGAGGAGAGGGAAGAGGGAGAAAACTACTATACTGTGGAAGAGGGAGAGAAGGAGAGGGAAGAGGGAGAAAACTGCTGTACTGTGGAAGAGGGAGAGAAGGAGAGGGAGAAAACTACTATACTGTAGAAGAGGGAGAGGAGAGGGAAGAGGGAGAAAACTGCTATACTGTGGAAGAGGGAGAGAAGGAGAGGGAAGAGGGAGAAAACTGCTATACTGTGGAAGAGGGAGAGAAGGAGAGGGAAGAGGGAGAAAACTGCTATACTGTGGAAGAGGGAGAGAAGGAGAGGGAAGAGGGAGAAAACTGCTGTACTGTGGAAGAGGGAGAGAAGGAGAGGGAAGAGGGAGAAAACTGCTGTACTGTGGAAGAGGGAGAGAAGGAGAGGGAAGAGGGAGAAAACTGCTGTACTGTGGAAGAGGGAGAGAAGGAGAGGGAAGAGGGAGAAAACTGCTATACTGTGGAAGAGGGAGAGAAGGAGAGGGAAGAGGGAGAAAATTGCTATACTGTGGAAGAGGGAAAGAATGAGAGGGAGAGAGGGAGAAAACTGCTGTACTGTGGAAGAGGGAGAGAAGGAGATGGAGAAAACTGCTATACTGTGGAAGAGGGAGAAGAGAGGGAATAGGGAGAAAACTACTATACTGTGGAAGAGGGAGAGAAGGAGAGGGAGAGGGGAGAAAACTGCTGTACTGTGGAAGAGGGAGAGAAGGAGATGGAGAAAACTGCTATACTGTGGAAGAGGGAGAAGAGAGGGAATAGGGAGAAAACTACTATACTGTGGAAGAGGGAGAGAAGGAGAGGGAGAGGGGAGAAAACTGCTGTACTGTGGAAGAAGGAGAGAAGGAGAGGGAAGAGAGAGAAAACTGCTGTACTGTGGAAGAGGGAGAGAAGGAGAGGGAAGAGAGAGAAAACTGCTGTACTGTGGAAGAGGCAGAGAAGGAGAGGGAGAGAGGGAGAAAACTGCTATACTGTGGAAGAGGGAGAGAAGGAGAGGGAGAGGGGAGAAAACTGCTGTACTGTGGAAGAGGGAAAGAATGAGAGGGAGAAAACTGCTATACTGTGGAAGAGGGAAAGAATGAGAGGGAAGAGGGAGAAAACTGCTGTACTGTGGAAGAGGGAAAGAATGAGAGGGAGAGAGGGAGAAAACTGCTATACTGTGGAAGAGGGAGAGGAGAGGGAAGAGGGAGAAAACTACTATACTGTGGAAGAGGGAGAGGAGAGGGAAGAGGGAGAAAACTACTATACTGTGGAAGAGGGAGAGAAGGAGAGGGAAGAGGGAGAAAACTACTATACTGTAGAAGAGGGAGAGGAGAGGGAAGAGGGAGAAAACTACTATACTGTGGAAGAGGGAGAGAAGGAGAGGGAAGAGGGAGAAAACTACTATACTGTGGAAGAGGGATAGGAGAGGGAAGAGGGAGAAAACTACTATACTGTGGAAGAGGGAGAGAAGGAGAGGGAAGAGGGAGAAAACTACTATACTGTAGAAGAGGGAGAGAAGGAGAGGGAGAAAACTACTATACTGTAGAAGAGGGAGAGAAGGAGAGGGAAGAGGGAGAACTGCTATACTGTGGAAGAGGGAGAGAAGGAGAGGGAAGAGGGAGAAAACTGCTGTACTGTGGAAGAGGGAGAGAAGGAGAGGGAAGAGGGAGAAAACTACTATACTGTAGAAGAGGGAGAGAAGGAGAGGGAGAAAACTACTATACTGTAGAAGAGGGAGAGAAGGAGAGGGAAGAGGGAGAAAACTACTATACTGTAGAAGAGGGAGAGAAGGAGAGGGAGAAAACTACTGTACTGTGGAAGAGGGAGAGAAGGAGAGGGAAGAGGGAGAAAACTACTATACTGTGGAAGAGGGAGAGAAGGAGAGGGAGAAAACTACTGTACTGTGGAAGAGGGAGAGAAGGAGAGGGAAGAGGGAGAAAACTACTATACTGTGGAAGAGGGAGAGAAGGAGAGGGAGAAAACTACTATACTGTGGAAGAGGGAGAGAAGGAGAGGGAAGAGGGAGAAAACTACTGTACTGTGGAAGAGGGAGAGAAGGAGAGGGAGAAGGAAAGAAAGAAAGCGCGAGGGAGAAAAGGAGAGGGGGAGAGAGAGAAGGAGAGAGAGAGATGGAAATAGATGGAAAGAGAGAATAAGGCTAGATGAGTGGGAATGTTGGGGTTTTGATTCATTGTCCATTCCACTGCTCAAAGGAATTGCCATCTGCCAGCACAATACTTCAAACTACAACACAGGTTTACCTTGATGCCTTTACAGCAAAGTCAATGTTAGAGCTGTAAGAGAACAAAGAAGAAAACTTTCCTGACCCGTAGTTGCATTCTTACAGATCAGAGATTCCCAAACCTCTCCTTGAGGAAGGTCTGCCAGCTCCACTTATTTGATCTATTGCAGACAGTAGCACCTTCAAGGGGTCAGTTGACTGTTGGAATCAGACATGCTTGTACTCGATTTGACCGAGTAATTGGAACTGGCTGGGTTGTACCAGAGGAAAGATTTGGGGAAAGTTCTTATGGATGATCTGACCCTTTGAGCCACATACCATGAGAGAGCCAAGTGTTAATCAAACTATAAATGTTCAAAGTTAATCAGTCCTTTCCCTCATTAGGCAAGAGAGGTGGGGAGGGGTGGGAATAATAATTGCTCCCTCTCTACATCAAATAAATAACCTAAGGTTCACAGACACTGTGCCCATGGGATCACATCAACACCTCTCCTATACTGGCACTGCCATTCATTTATTTGATCACATCAATCAAATCACTGAATTTAGGTCAGTCAGCCATGTTTAATTTTGGCACGGCTTTAAAAGCAGTGGATGTTTCTCTGAAGCGCATTCAGGACAGGGTCAGCTGGGGAACGGGAATCCGGGGTTGGTGGAAAAGATGGAATAGGGTGGTGAAGGAGGCCTGTCTGTCTGTCTGTCTGTCTGTCTGTCTGTCTGTCTGTCTGTCTGTCTGTCTGTCTGTCTGTCTGTCTGTGTGCTAATGCATTTCTAATGACAGCTGCCAATACTCCTACTTTTCCTGTGGGGCTCAAAGTGGGCTTCGGGAAAGGTCACAGGAAAGGTCACTGTAAGTGTATGAGTTGCCGGCCACTTGACTTAAAACACTTAGAGGTAATTTTCTCAGAGTGTGTGTGTGTGCGTGCGTGCGTGCGTGCGTGCGTGCGTGCGTGCGTGCGTGCGTACGTGCGTGTGTGTGTGTGGGCTTGTGTGTGTGTGGGTGTGCATGTAAGTGTGAGTGTGTGTGTGGGCGTGCATTTATGTGTGTGTGTGTGTGTGTGTGTGTGTGTGTCTGTGCATGAATGTATGGCTGTGTCTGTGTGTCTGTGTGTCTGCAGATGTAAGTCAATGGTGAAGGTAGGCGGGAACATGGGAGAGAAGGGGAGTGGAAAGGACTAGACAACCTATTTCACACAGAGCGGCAGAGAACATTCTCTTTCAGAAAGAGGAAAAAGGCTATTGATTAAACCTGGAACAGGATTAAGAGCAGTACTATTAATGGAAAAGCATGTATCTGGGAGACATCAGTCAAGGAACAGCAAGGGGGCCTGAGTCAGCCAGCCAGCCAGCCAGCCAGTCAGCCAGCACAATCTTTCCACCCGAAATAAAAGAGAGAAAGCGCGTAGAAAGGAGGATACCATGGAACAGCAACTGGTCAATAACAGAATCAACTTGACCTTTTTTAAACGGCTAAAATAAATCTGAGAGTTCAAATCGATGCTTGCAAACAAAAACATATTCTGCATGCATTCATATTAAATGAAATCATGTTTCAGGTAGTTTACCCAGGTAGAGTTTCAGGTAGTTTACCCAGGTAGAGTTTCAGGTAGTTTACCCAGGTAGAGTTTCAGGTAGTTTACCCAGGTAGAGTTTCAGGTAGTTTACCCAGGTAGAGTTTCAGGTAGTTTACCCAGGTAGAGTTTCAGGTAGTTTACCCAGGTAGAGTTTCAGGTAGTTTACCCAGGTAGAGTTTCAGGTAGTTTACCCAGGTAGAGTTTCAGGTAGTTTACCCAGGTAGAGTTTCAGGTAGTTTACCCAGGTAGAGTTTCAGGTAGTTTACCCAGGTAGAGTTTCAGGTAGTTTACCCAGGTAGAGTTTCAGGTAGTTTACCCAGGTAGAGTTTCAGGTAGTTTACCCAGGTATTTTGGAATTGTAGTAGGATCCCCATTAGCTGTTGCGAAAGCAGCAGCTACTCTTCCTGGGGTCCACACAAAACATGAAACATGACATAATACAGAACATGAATAGACAAGAACAGCTCAAGGACAGAAGTACATCATTTTTTTTAAAGGCACACGTAGCCTCCACATCAATACATACACACAACTTATCTAGGTCACATGGGGGAGAGGCTTTGTGCCGCGAGGTGTTGCTTCATCTGTTTATAAAAATAGGCAATAATGGCTCGATATAATACTGTACGCTTTTTGGAATTTGTTCTGGATTTGGGGACTGTGAAAATATTCCTGGTGGCATGTCTGGTGGGGTAAATGTGTGTGTCAGAGCTGTGTGTAAGTTGACTATGCAACACATTAATGTTCCTTATAAAAAGAAGTGATGCAGTCAGTCTCTCCTCAACTCTTAGCCAAGAGAGAGACTGGCATGCATAGTATTTATATCAGCCCTCTGATTACAATGAAGAGCAAGACGTGCAGCTCTGTTCTGGGCCAGCAGCAGCTTAACTAGGTCTTTCCTTGCAGCACTCGACCACACAACTGGACAATAATCAAGATAAGACAAAACTAGAGCCTGCAGGACTTGCTTTGTGGAGTGTGGTGTCAAAAAAGCAGAGCATCTCTTTATCACAAACAGAGCTCTCCCCATCTTTACAACCATTTAATCCCTATGTTTTGACCATGACAGTTTACAATCTAAGGTAGTGCCAAGTCATTTAGTCTCCTCAACTTGTTCAACAGAAACATCATTCATTACCAGATTCAGCTGAGGTCTAGAACTTAGGGAATGATTTGTACCAAATACAAAGCTCTTAGTTTTAGAGATGTTCAGGACCAGTTTATTACTGGCCACCCATTCCAAAACAGACTGCACCTCTTGGTTAAAAGTTTCAGTGAGCTGTGGTTGAGCTGTGGTTGCTGATGTGAATATGGTTGGATCATCAGCATACATGGACACACATGCTTTGTTTAATGCCAGGGGCAGGTCATTGGACTTTCAAAACAAAGGTTAGAGTTTCTAAACTAAACACAGTGGGCGAAATGCCCTGCACTGTAAAAAAACAAATATTCTGGGGGGAATTGAAATTTACTCAAAAACATCCAACATACTGTACATTACGAAATAAAAATGAATACAGGTCGTTTCAATGGATTGTGAGTATTTCACATTTTATAATTTACTTTCGGATAATTTCATAGAAAAGTATATTTCTATATTAGTATTAAGCAGTAGTTGTGCCATGAGGATGATGTAACGGATCGTGATGAACGTCCTGTATATTAAAAGTGTCAGGCAAGTTGACGTCCAGTGATGAGACCGCCCGTTCCCACCAGCACCCCTATTAATGTCACAGGCTAATGCAGCTAGGACCAGGTCCCTCCTCTCTGCCCGTTCCCACCAGCACCCCTATTAATGTCACAGGCTAATGCAGCATCCTGCACTGTCTGCATATCTACCTCCAACTACTGCTGGGGGATTGAGCTCTGTGTTCAACAACGTCTGCATTTCTACCTCCAACTACTGCTGGGGGATTGAGCTCTGTGCTCAACAACGTCTGCATTTCTACCTCTAACTACTGCTGGGGGATTGAGCTCTGTGTTCAACAACGTCTGCATTTCTACCTCTAACTACTGCTGGGGGATTGAGCTCTGTGTTCAACAACGTCTGCATTTCTAGTTCCAACTACTGCTGGGGGATTGAGCTCTGTGTTCAACAACGTCTGCATTTCTACCTCCAACTACTGCTGGGGGATTGAGCTCTGTGCTCAACAACGTCTGCATTTCTACCTCTAACTACTGCTGGGGGATTGAGCTCTGTGCTCAACAACGTCTGCATTTCTACCTCTAACTACTGCTGGAGGCTTGAGCTCTGTGCTCAACAACGTCTGCATTTCTACCTCCAACTACTGCTGGGGGATTGAGCTCTGTGTTCAACAACGTCTGCATTTCTACCTCCAACTACTGCTGGAGGATTGAGCTCTGTGCTCAACAACGTCTGCATTTCTAGTTCCAACTACTGCTGGGGGATTGAGCTCTGTGTTCAACAACGTCTGCATTTCTAGTTCCAACTACTGCTGGAGGATTGAGCTCTGTGTTCAACAACGTCTGCATTTCTACCTCCAACTACTGCTGGAGGATTGAGCTCTGTGTTCAACAACGTCTGCATTTCTAGTTCCAACTACTGCTGGAGGATTGAGCTCTGTGCTCAACAACGTCTGCATTTCTACCTCCAACTACTGCTGGGGGATTGAGCTATGTGTTCAACAACGTCTGCATTTCTAGTTCCAACTACTGCTGGGGGATTGAGCTATGTGTTCAACAACGTCTGCATTTCTAGTTCCAACTACTGCTGGGGGATTGAGCTCTGTGCTCAACAACGTCTGCATTTCTAGTTCCAACTACTGCTGGAGGATTGAGCTCTGTGTTCAACAACGTCTGCATTTCTAGTTCCAACTACTGCTGGAGGATTGAGCTCTGTGTTCAACAACGTCTGCATTTCTAGTTCCAACTACTGCTGGAGGATTGAGCTCTGTGCTCAACAACGTCTGCATTTCTACCTCCAACTACTGCTGGGGGATTGAGCTCTGTGTTCAACAACGTCTGCATTTCTAGTTCCAACTACTGCTGGGGGATTGAGCTCTGTGCTCAACAACGTCTGCCAAAATGGGTTCAAATAGCAAATGATCAAATACATGAAGCAATATTAACCATTAAGTATTTGTGAAATATTTGGGGTGTTCAGAAATATTTGTGTCACCTCAACTTATATTTAATCAAATTATAAGTAAATCCAATTTAGCATATTTTTATGGTTATTATTAATTCCATGGATTTACCTTATTTGTGTAAATTCAAACAACTTTTTTTTTTTTTTTTTTACTAAAAACAGGAAATTACATCTGTGTGATTTGTTGCTGTCTTAAAAACAAAACCACATGTTTTTATAGTTAGTGTGGAATATTATGGTTAGTGTGGAATATTATGGTTAGTGTGGAATATTATGGTTAGTGTGGAATATTATGGTTAGTGTGGAATATTATGGTTAGTGTGGAATATTATAGTTAGTGTGGAATATTATAGTTAGTGTGGAATATTATGGTTAGTGTGGAATATTATAGTTAGTGTGGAATTTTATAGTTAGTGTGGAATATTATGGTTAGTGTGGAATATTATGGTTAGTGTGGAATATTATGGTTAGTGTGGAATATTATGGTTAGTGTGGAATATTATAGTTAGTGTGGAATATTATGGTTAGTGTGGAATATTATAGTTAGTGTGGAATATTATAGTTAGTGTGGAATATTATGGTTAGTGTGGAATATTATGGTTAGTGTGGAATATTATAGTTAGTGTGGAATATTATAGTTAGTGTGGAATATTATGGTTAGTGTGGAATATTATGGTTAGTGTGGAATATTATGGTTAGTGTGGAATATTATGGTTAGTGTGGAATATTATGGTTAGTGTGGAATATTATGGTTAGTGTGGAATATTATGGTTAGTGTGGAATATTATAGTTAGTGTGGAATATTATAGTTAGTGTGGAATATTATGGTTAGTGTGGAATATTATGGTTAGTGTGGAATATTATAGTTAGTGTGGAATATTATAGTTAGTGTGGAATATTATGGTTAGTGTGGAATATTATAGTTAGTGTGGAATATTATGGTTAGTGTGGAATATTATGGTTAGTGTGGAATATTATAGTTAGTGTGGAATATTATGGTTAGTGTGGAATATTATAGTTAGTGTGGAATATTATGGTTAGTGTGGAATATTATGGTTAGTGTGGAATATTATGGTTAGTGTGGAATATTATGGTTAGTGTGGAATATTATGGTTAGTGTGGAATATTATGGTTAGTGTGGAATATTATGGTTAGTGTGGAATATTATGGTTAGTGTGGAATATTAAGATCCGTGTGCAGTTAGCGCCTGTTCCATTGCAAGAGAAAAATGTCATACCTTTTTGTAGGGTATGCACTACTAGTGTTTAACACTTCCTGGTTTGAGGCCAATCTCTTGGTCTCAGCCTCAGAGAGATTTTACCTGTACGTGGAAATGTGTGTCACTAAATAATGAAGTATGTTTCAAACACAAACGTTCAGTGGTAGAAACGTTGCACCACAAGAATACACCGGTGAATTATCTATAATACTTTAGGAAATACTTTAAGCTCCTTGAACACAGCATGTCAGCGACTTTGTGCATGTTGTTTTTTTATGCGTGTGTGTGTGTGTGTGTGTGTGTGTGTGTGTGTGTGTTAGTGTGTGTGTGTGTGTGTGTGTGTGTGTGTGTGTGTGTGTGTGTGTTAGTGTGTGTGTGTGTGCGAGTGTGCGTGTGTGCGTGTGTGTGCGTACGAGTATATCTGCGTGCGTGAGTGTGTGCGTACATTTGGCCGTGTATGTCTATATATCTTCTTAGCGGTTTATTTTCTCAGTGAGTACCATTTCCCCTTCACTTAGACATTTTTCGTTTTTTTTCCAACGACCCCTTGAAACCACTGTGAGGATAATACTAGGACACACCTACAGGACTGTTAACCCGATGCTATTAATGAGGAAATAAACGTAGACACGAGAGAAGGAAATGAGATGAGGGGATAGGAAACGAGGAGAGAGGAGAGGAGAGTAAAGACGAGTGTCAGACTCCATCGCGTTAGTAATGCTGTGTTTTGCCGGTTACAGTGAGATGCTTTTAAGTGCTTACGCACGACAGGCTGAACATTTGCCCTGCGGCAACAACCAATTATGATTAATCAAGGCCTCAAATCAATGCCATGTGATATTAAGCCCCTTTCCATGTTAAGTAACCTGACGTCACACACCCTCTGTGTTCAGGGCCCTCTCTGTGGCTGTGTCACAAAGAGCACACTATTCCCTAGATAGTGGACTACAGTCTTTGTCACCCCAGAGTGCCCCCCCCCCCCCCCCTCTGAAGGTAACGTCTTCTCTCCATGCTACAAAGGTTAAAATCGAAATGGTGTGAATGCTCTTTACATAATGAGCCGCACTTGTCACATTTGTTATGAAGGCCAATGCAAACAGACTGGTAATTAAAATGACTCGCTCCTCCACAGCGGGAGCAGAGATTAGATGTGAAAAGCTCTTCACACTACATGCAGCATGCGTATGGTGGTGTGGTGGTGGTATATCTGCGAGAGCCCCTGTGTGTGTGTGTGTTTTACGTGTGTTCGAGCGTGTACTGTACTTGTGTGTGATCGTTCGTGTACTGTACTTGTGTGTGATCGTTCGTGTACTGTACTTGTGTGTGATTGTTCGTGTACTGTACTGTGCGTGTGTGGCGCTGTATGTTATGTGTGTACCGTGTGTGTGACAGTGTATGTTATGTGTGTACTGTGTGTGTGGCGCTGTATGTTATGTGTGACTGTGTGTGTGATGGTGTATGTTCCTGTGTGACTGTGTGTGTGGCGCTGTATGTTCCTGTGTGACTGTGTGTGTGACTGTGTATGTTCCTGTGTGACTGTGTGTGTGACTGTGTGTGTGACTGTGTGACTGTGTGTGACTGTGTGTGTGACTGTGTGTGTGACTGTGTGTGTGACTGTGTGTGTCTGAGGGAAGGTGTCAACAATACAGTATTCAGCTCCAGAGAGGGAGAGGGAGAGAGAGGGAGAGGGGGAGAGGGGGGAGGGAGAGAGGGGGGGAGGGAGAGAGTGAGAGGGAGAGAGAGGGAGATAGGGAGAGAGAGAGGAAAACCTAAACAGAATATTTGACCTCTCAGCTTCCCTATCAAATCTAAACATTTCAAACAGAGAAAATGAATAACAATGACAAATGGTTTGATGAAGAATGCAAAAACCTAAGAAAGAAAATGAGAAACCTATCCAACCAAAAACATAGAGACCCAGAAAACCTGAGTCTATGCCTTCACTATGGTGAATCACTGAAACAATACAGAAATACAGTACGGAAAAAGAAGGAACAGCACGTCAGAAATCAGCTCAATGTAATTGAAGAATCCATAGATTCTCACCACTTCTGGGAAAATTGGTAAACACTAAACAAACAACAACACAAAGAGTTATCTATCAAAAATGGAGATGTATGGGTAAACCACTTGTCCAATCTTTTTGGCCCTATAACAAACAACAAACAGCAAAAACATATACATGATCAAATACAAATATTGGATTCTACAATTACCTTGAATGAACTACAGGACAAAATAAAACCCTCCAACCCTAAAAGGCCTGTGGTGTTGATGGTATCCTCAATGAAATTATCAAATACACAGGCCACAAATTGCAATTGGCTATACTAAAACTCTTTAACATCATCCTTAGCTCTGGCATATTCCCAAATATTTGGAAGCAAGGACTGATCACCCTAATCCACAAAAGTGGACCCCAATAACTACCGTGGGATATGCGTCAACAGCAA
>NC_074668.1:240000-255000 GCF_029448725.1 Salvelinus fontinalis | reverse complement strand
CTCTGCAGCACTCCACCAATCAGGCCTTTATGGTACAGTGGCCAGATGGAAGCCATTCCTCAGTAAAAGGCACATGACAGCCCACTTGGAGTTTGCCAAAAGGCCCCCAAAAGACTCTCAGTCCATGAGAAACAAGATTCTCTGGTCTGATGAAACCAAGATTGAACTCTATGGCCTGAATGCTAAGCATCATGTCTGGAGGAAACCTGGCACCAACCCTACGGTGAAGCATGGTGGTGGCTGTATCATGCTATGGGGATGTTTTCAGTGGCAGGGACTGGGAGACTCGTCAGGATCGAGGGAAAGATGAACGGAGCAAAGTACAGTGAGATCCATGAGGAGAATCTGCTCCAGAATGCTCAGGACCACAGACTGGGGTGAAGGTTCACCTTCCAACAGGACAACAACCCCAAGTACACAGCCAAGACAACGCAAGGAGTGGCTTCGGGAAAAGTCTCTGAATGTCCTTGAGTGGCTCAGCCAGAGCCCGGACTTGAACCCGATCAAACATCTCTGGAGAGACCTGAAAATAGTTGTTCAGCGACGCTCTAGAAAACATATGTCTAGAAAACTATTTTGTTTTTAATCCCAACATCAAATCAAATCAATTGCCCATGGCAATAGTTTTTTGACGGATGTAAATGTCTCCTCCCTCCTCCTCCATCTTTAGGCTGATGGAGATTTTGTTAGTTTTTTGGGGGCTCATAAAATTGTGCTACACCCGTGCACCATCATCCACAGGGCACATCCACGACTAAATGTGTGTTGGCTACAGGCGTTTTTCTGTGTGACCAGCCTTGGGACGGTAGAGAGAGCTTCAGTCAGTGAAGGGATCTGATGCCTCTCCGGGCATTGTGTGTATGGATGACGCGTCCAGGCCTGCGCTCAGATCCTCATTTCATGCATGGGGAACCATCTGGTTCTCTCCTGTACAACTGGCACCGTGACGATAATTAAAGAGGAAAATAGCTGCACTCCTGGCATCATCTGGTAGAGTAGCCCTGTCCCCCAGCTCCCAACACACACAGGCCTCAACCCCTCACCAAATAATGCTGCACACAACGCTTGATCTGACGAGCAAAGACAACATGTCCGTGTGTGTGTCTTTTGTGTGTGTGTGTGTGTGTGTGTGTGTGTGTGTGTGTGTGTGTGTGTGTGTGTGTGTGTGTGTGTGTGTGTGTGTGTGTGTGTGTGTGTGTGTGTGTGTGTGTGTGTGTGTGTGTGTGTGTGTGTGTCTATGTGTGTCTATGTGTGTCTATGTGTGTCTATGTGTGTCTATGTGTGTCTATGTGTGTGTGTGCGTGCGTGCGTGCGTGTCTATGTGTCTGTGTGCGTGTGCGTGTGTGTGTGTGTGTGTGTGTGTGTAGGAAAGAGCATGTCCAGTATATTGGTTACTGTATGTGTATTAGGGATCCACCAAGTTTCAATAGCAGGAATAATTCATATTTATCCAGAATCACGGGAAATACCGCAAAAATCGGGAGTGCCCATTTAAAGTGTTTAAAACCGACACATGCCAGGGTTCTCCAAAAATAAGATTGTAACTGTGCCACATTTCTGGCTTGGCTGTGCCACTATGTAAAGATTTCACAGGAAGTGAAACTGATATTTAGTAATGAGCCACTGTGTAAAGATTTCACAGGAAGTGATATTTAGTAATGAGCCACTGTGTAAAGATTTCACAGGAAGTGATACTTAGTAATGAGCCACTATGTAAAGATTTCACAGGAAGTGATATTTAGTAATGAGCCACTATGTAAAGATTTCACAGGAAGTGATATTTAGTAATGAGCCACTATTTTAAGATTTCACAGGAAGTGATACTTAGTAATGAGCCACTATGTAAAGATTTCACAGGAAGTGATACTTAGTAATGAGCCACTATGTAAAGATTTCACAGGAAGTGATATTTAGTAATGAGCCACTATTTTAAGATTTCACAGGAAGTGATACTTAGTAATGAGCCACTATGTAAAGATTTCACAGGAAGTGATATTTAGTAATGTTGTGAAACAGGCCGTTCATTTTCCTCAGTTTATTCAGCACATTTCAGCAGTCGGCCTAGGCTATCTTGAAACAGAGCACGCTCAGGATGCACAGAACGCACTCCGAGTAGGCTATAGCGCTGTCGAATCATACAAACTTTGTAACGGCAGTTAAACAAAAGACAAATGACTAAAGCTTCTAAGCTTCCCTCGAACGAATGACAGAATATCTCCAGAATTTGGCAAAAATAGAGTTTATGACTATACAGATAGATAGCAGATCAGTTAATGAATAACGGGGGGATGAAGAAAATAAATTGTTTAAATATCAAGGTATCTTAACAAGAACCAACTCTGTTTTAAAAAATATATCCATTTGTTGATCACACAGTCTCTATCGAAGCTCTCATACCGTTTATTGATCACACAGTCTCTATCGAAGCTCTCATACCGTTTATTGATCACACAGTCTCTATCGAAGCTCTCATACCGTTTATTGATCACACAGTCTCTATCGAAGCTCTCATACCGTTTATTGATCACACAGTCTCTATCGAAGCTCTCATACCGTTTATTGATCACACAGTCTCTATCGAAGCTCTCATACCGTTTATTGATCACACAGTCTCTATCGAAGCTCTCATACCGTTTATTGATCACACAGTCTCTATCGAAGCTCTCATACCGTTTATTGATCACACAGTCTCTATCGAAGCTCTCATACCGTTTATTGATCACACAGTCTCTATCGAAGCTCTCATACCGTTTATTGATCACACAGTCTCTATCGAAGCTCTCATACCGTTTATTGATCACACAGTCTCTATCGAAGCTCTCATACCGTTTATTGATCACACAGTCTCTATCGAAGCTCTCATACCGTTTATTGATCACACAGTCTCTATCGAAGCTCTCATACCGTTTATTGATCACACAGTCTCTATCGAAGCTCTCATACCGTTTATTGATCACACAGTCTCTATCGAAGCTCTCATACCGTTTATTGATCACACAGTCTCTATCGAAGCTCTCATACCGTTTATTGATCACACAGTCTCTATCGAAGCTCTCATACCGTTTATTGATCACACAGTCTCTATCGAAGCTCTCATACCGTTTATTGATCACACAGTCTCTATCGAAGCTCTCATACCGTTTATTGATCACACAGTCTCTATCGAAGCTCTCATACCGTTTATTGATCACACAGTCTCTATCGAAGCTCTCATACCGTTTATTGATCACACAGTCTCTATCGAAGCTCTCATACCGTTTATTGATCACACAGTCTCTATCGAAGCTCTCATACCGTTTATTGATCACACAGTCTCTATCGAAGCTCTCATACCGTTTATTGATCACACAGTCTCTATCGAAGCTCTCATACCGTTTATTGATCACACAGTCTCTATCGAAGCTCTCATACCGTTTATTGATCACACAGTCTCTATCGAAGCTCTCATACCGTTTATTGATCACACAGTCTCTATCGAAGCTCTCATACCGTTTATTGATCACACAGTCTCTATCGAAGCTCTCATACCGTTTATTGATCACACAGTCTCTATCGAAGCTCTCATACCGTTTATTGATCACACAGTCTCTATCGAAGCTCTCATACCGTTTATTGATCACACAGTCTCTATCGAAGCTCTCATACCGTTTATTGATCACACAGTCTCTATCGAAGCTCTCATACCGTTTATTGATCACACAGTCTCTATCGAAGCTCTCATACCGTTTATTGATCACACAGTCTCTATCGAAGCTCTCATACCGTTTATTGATCACACAGTCTCTATCGAAGCTCTCATACCGTTTATTGATCACACAGTCTCTATCGAAGCTCTCATACCGTTTATTGATCACACAGTCTCTATCGAAGCTCTCATACCGTTTATTGATCACACAGTCTCATCGAAGCTCTCATACCGTTTATTGATCACACAGTCTCTATCGAAGCTCTCATACCGTTTATTGATCACACAGTCTCTATCGAAGCTCTCATACCGTTTATTGATCACACAGTCTCTATCGAAGCTCTCATACCGTTTATTGATCACACAGTCTCTATCGAAGCTCTCATACCGTTTATTGATCACACAGTCTCTATCGACGCTCTCATACCGTTTATTGATCACACAGTCTCTATCGACGCTCTCATACCGTTTATTGATCACAGTCTCTATCGAAGCTCTCATACCGTTTATTGATCACACAGTCTCTTTCGACGCTCTCATACCGTTTATTGATCACACAGTCTCTATCGACGCTCTCATACCGTTTATTGATCACACAGTCTCTATCGACGCTCTCATACCGTTTATTGATCACACAGTCTCTATCGAAGCTCTCATACCGTTTATTGATCACACAGTCTCTATCGACGCTCTCATACCGTTTATTGATCACACAGTCTCTATCGAAGCTCTCATACCGTTTATTGATCAAACAGTCTCTATCGAAGCTCTCATACCGTTTATTGATCACACAGTCTCTATCGAAGCTCTCATACCGTTTATTGATCACACAGTCTCTATCGAAGCTCTCATACCGTTTATTGATCACACAGTCTCTATCGAAGCTCTCATACCGTTTATTGATCACACAGTCTCTATCGAAGCTCTCATACCGTTTATTGATCACACAGTCTCTATCGAAGCTCTCATACCGTTTATTGATCACACAGTCTCTATCGAAGCTCTCATACCGTTTATTGATCACACAGTCTCTATCGAAGCTCTCATACCGTTTATTGATCACACAGTCTCTATCGAAGCTCTCATACCGTTTATTAATCACACAGTCTCTATCGAAGCTCTCATACCGTTTATTGATCACACAGTCTCTATCGAAGCTCTCATACCGTTTATTGATCACACAGTCTCTATCGAAGCTCTCATACCGTTTATTGATCACACAGTCTCTATCGAAGCTCTCATACCGTTTATTGATCACACAGTCTCTATCGAAGCTCTCATACCGTTTATTGATCACACAGTCTCTATCGAAGCTCTCATACCGTTTATTGATCACACAGTCTCTATCGAAGCTCTCATACCGTTTATTGATCACACAGTCTCTATCGAAGCTCTCATACCGTTTATTGATCACACAGTCTCTATCGAAGCTCTCATACCGTTTATTGATCACACAGTCTCTATCGAAGCTCTCATACCGTTTATTGATCACACAGTCTCTATCGAAGCTCTCATACCGTTTATTGATCACACAGTCTCTATCGAAGCTCTCATACCGTTTATTGATCACACAGTCTCTATCGAAGCTCTCATACCGTTTATTGATCACACAGTCTCTATCGAAGCTCTCATACCGTTTATTGATCACACAGTCTCTATCGAAGCTCTCATACCGTTTATTGATCACACAGTCTCTATCGAAGCTCTCATACCGTTTATTGATCACACAGTCTCTATCGAAGCTCTCATACCGTTTATTGATCACACAGTCTCTATCGAAGCTCTCATACCGTTTATTGATCACACAGTCTCTATCGAAGCTCTCATACCGTTTATTGATCACACAGTCTCTATCGAAGCTCTCATACCGTTTATTGATCACACAGTCTCTATCGAAGCTCTCATACCGTTTATTGATCACACAGTCTCTATCGAAGCTCTCATACCGTTTATTGATCACACAGTCTCTATCGAAGCTCTCATACCGTTTATTGATCACACAGTCTCTATCGAAGCTCTCATACCGTTTATTGATCACACAGTCTCTATCGAAGCTCTCATACCGTTTATTGATCACACAGTCTCTATCGAAGCTCTCATACCGTTTATTGATCACACAGTCTCTATCGAAGCTCTCATACCGTTTATTGATCACACAGTCTCTATCGAAGCTCTCATACCGTTTATTGATCACACAGTCTCTATCGAAGCTCTCATACCGTTTATTGATCACACAGTCTCTATCGAAGCTCTCATACCGTTTATTGATCACACAGTCTCTATCGAAGCTCTCATACCGTTTATTGATCACACAGTCTCTATCGAAGCTCTCATACCGTTTATTGATCACACAGTCTCTATCGAAGCTCTCATACCGTTTATTGATCACACAGTCTCTATCGAAGCTCTCATACCGTTTATTGATCACACAGTCTCTATCGAAGCTCTCATACCGTTTATTGATCACACAGTCTCTATCGAAGCTCTCATACCGTTTATTGATCACACAGTCTCTATCGAAGCTCTCATACCGTTTATTGATCACACAGTCTCTATCGAAGCTCTCATACCGTTTATTGATCACACAGTCTCATCGAAGCTCTCATACCGTTTATTGATCACACAGTCTCATCGAAGCTCTCATACCGTTTATTGATCACACAGTCTCTATCGAAGCTCTCATACCGTTTATTGATCACACAGTCTCTATCGAAGCTCTCATACCGTTTATTGATCACACAGTCTCTATCGAAGCTCTCATACCGTTTATTGATCACACAGTCTCTATCGACGCTCTCATACCGTTTATTGATCACACAGTCTCTATCGACGCTCTCATACCGTTTATTGATCACAGTCTCTATCGAAGCTCTCATACCGTTTATTGATCACACAGTCTCTTTCGACGCTCTCATACCGTTTATTGATCACACAGTCTCTATCGACGCTCTCATACCGTTTATTGATCACACAGTCTCTATCGAAGCTCTCATACCGTTTATTGATCACACAGTCTCTATCGAAGCTCTCATACCGTTTATTGATCACACAGTCTCTATCGAAGCTCTCATACCGTTTATTGATCACACAGTCTCTATCGAAGCTCTCATACCGTTTATTGATCACACAGTCTCTATCGAAGCTCTCATACCGTTTATTGATCACACAGTCTCTATCGAAGCTCTCATACCGTTTATTGATCACACAGTCTCTATCGAAGCTCTCATACCGTTTATTGATCACACAGTCTCTATCGAAGCTCTCATACCGTTTATTGATCACACAGTCTCTATCGAAGCTCTCATACCGTTTATTGATCACACAGTCTCTATCGAAGCTCTCATACCGTTTATTGATCACACAGTCTCTATCGAAGCTCTCATACCGTTTATTGATCACACAGTCTCTATCGAAGCTCTCATACCGTTTATTGATCACACAGTCTCTATCGAAGCTCTCATACCGTTTATTGATCACACAGTCTCTATCGAAGCTCTCATACCGTTTATTGATCACACAGTCTCTATCGAAGCTCTCATACCGTTTATTGATCACACAGTCTCTATCGAAGCTCTCATACCGTTTATTGATCACACAGTCTCTATCGAAGCTCTCATACCGTTTATTGATCACACAGTCTCTATCGAAGCTCTCATACCGTTTATTGATCACACAGTCTCTATCGAAGCTCTCATACCGTTTATTGATCACACAGTCTCTATCGAAGCTCTCATACCGTTTATTGATCACACAGTCTCTATCGAAGCTCTCATACCGTTTATTGATCACACAGTCTCTATCGAAGCTCTCATACCGTTTATTGATCACACAGTCTCTATCGAAGCTCTCATACCGTTTATTGATCACACAGTCTCTATCGAAGCTCTCATACCGTTTATTGATCACACAGTCTCTATCGAAGCTCTCATACCGTTTATTGATCACACAGTCTCTATCGAAGCTCTCATACCGTTTATTGATCACACAGTCTCTATCGAAGCTCTCATACCGTTTATTGATCACACAGTCTCTATCGAAGCTCTCATACCGTTTATTGATCACACAGTCTCTATCGAAGCTCTCATACCGTTTATTGATCACACAGTCTCTATCGAAGCTCTCATACCGTTTATTGATCACACAGTCTCTATCGAAGCTCTCATACCGTTTATTGATCACACAGTCTCTATCGAAGCTCTCATACCGTTTATTGATCACACAGTCTCTATCGAAGCTCTCATACCGTTTATTGATCACACAGTCTCTATCGAAGCTCTCATACCGTTTATTGATCACACAGTCTCTATCGAAGCTCTCATACCGTTTATTGATCACACAGTCTCTATCGAAGCTCTCATACCGTTTATTGATCACACAGTCTCTATCGAAGCTCTCATACAGACAGCAATACGAGAGAGCGCAGAGAAGCGGGGAAAATGTTATAGTGCTATTTTGACATGCATAGGCCAGGTGTGCGTTGATAATGCAACCTATGGCTACAGAATAAAGTTATTAATATTCATGCGAAACAGGACTCAGGATTTTGAGTTTCAATGAGATTGGGACGATAAGAAAATAGCCTAGGCTCTATATAAGGCTATATAAGGCCTTATTGACATGAGTCAATAGATACATAATACTAGGATACATTATTGCATGCTAAATGTTTGTGATCAGTGATAGATGAGAAAACGTATACGTGAGCCACCACTTCCACTTGTACAGCCAGAGATCAATTAACCAAATAAACAGACAGACATTCAGTGAAACAAAATCACACAGACTTTTAGCTAACATTTCCCCAGCCTAAATGCTACCTAATATGGAAACGGAGATTCAGTGAAAACAAACATCTGACCATGATGGATTTATCTAGACTAGTCCCCCCCGCGCGCAACAAGCACGATGGCGTGGTCCCAATCAAAATGATGCTGAAATTATAATCTAGGTCAGTGGAGGTTGGTACCATTTAAAATGAGGGAGGATGATTATTTTATTTTTATGAGCATGGCCTTATTTCTATTACAGCATATCGGATGACTGTCATTCATATTCCATTCACCCAGTTCAATGTAACAGCGATAGGTTTAGGCTACTACATGATGCTCCGATTTTCCCTATACACATCATGAGGTTGCTACAACCTAGCCTATGAATGAAAGTTTGTAATGTAGGTGCACAGGTTGAAATAAATTTGAGTAATCAAGATGACTGATAGTGACACATTCAATACCACCTTGCATACATGTGCTAGCATCTAGGTTGCAATCATTAATCCAACAGCTGCAAATGAGTTTCTATTGGAAATATTTGGGTATGTTTATCCCCGTTTTGTTTTGTTTGCTTCCGTTTAAGAAACAGAATCCACAGAATGAATACACCCCTGATCACCCGCAAACCCAGAACTAGCAGCCACATATAATGGGGGAGAAGGGCCTTGGTCAGGGAGGTGACCAAGAACCTGATGGTCACTCTGACAGAGCTCCAGAGTTCCTCTGTGGAAGATGGGAGAACCTTCCAGAAGGACAACCATCTCTGCAGCACTCCACCAATCAGGCCTTTATGTTAGAGTGGCCAGGTGGAAGCCACTCCTCAGTAAAAGGCTCATGACAGCCCGCTTGGAGTTTGCCAAAAGGCAACTAAAAATTCTCAGACCATGTGAAACCAAGATTGGACTCTTTGGGCTGAATGCCAAGCGTCACATCTTGGAAAACCTGGTACCATCCCAAAGGTGAAGCATGATGGTGGCAGCATCACACAGTGGGATGTTTTTCAGCGGCATGGACTGGGAGAATAGTCAGGATGTAGCGAACAGAAAGTTGGCTTGGAGTTGTTTAACCCTCTTGGTTCAGACATCTCTCCATCCCCCTGGGGTTGTTTAACCATCTTGGTTCAGACATCTCTCCATCCCCCTGGGGTTGTTTAACCATCTTGGTTCAGACATCTCTCCATCCCTGGGGTTGTTTAACCCTCTTGGTTCAGACATCTCTCCATTCCCTCTGGGGTTGTTTAACCCTCTTGGTTCAGACATCTCACCATCCCCTGGGGTGATTTAACCATCTTGGTTCAGACATCTCACCATCCCCTGGGGTGATTTAACCATCTTGGTTCAGACATCTCTCCATTTCCTCTGGGGTGATTTAACCATCTTGGTTCAGACATCTCACCATCCCCTGGGGTGATTTAACCATCTTGGTTCAGACATCTCTCCATTTCCTCTGGGGTGATTTAACCATCTTGGTTCAGACATCTCTCCATTTCCTCTGCGGTTATTTAACCATCTTGGTTCAGACATCTCTCCATTTCCTCTGGGGTTATTTAACCATCTTGGTTCAGGCATCTCTCCATCCCCCTGGGGTTGTTTAACCATCTTGGTTCAGACATCTCACCATCTCGCTCCCCATTGAAACTACCAACTGATGTTTGACTTGGACGCATTCAACACAGGCCATAAACACCGACCAAAACACACACAAAACACACACAAAACACACACAAAACACATGGGCAAAGTCGACAGTACAGTAAACGGGCACTTTTCACATGCTAGAGACTACAGTAGATCATACAGTAGTTTAAAAACCCAATCAAATGAATTCTATCCCAGGTGAAGATCTCTGAGAAGACTTGTGTTACTAAGTAAAACTGCACTGAGCATTAGTTAAGGCCCAAATATTACACGTATTACGGTATGTCACCAAAGGAAAGTCATTGTACTGTACATCTACACCCTGTAGGATGGAAGCCAAAACAATAGTGTCGTATACCGACCTGGATCCTTTATTTCAAGTGGGAACAAAGCAACCCACATCGCCCTTCACAAGAAGAAGAGACTAAACAAGATCGGAAGAACCTGCTTTAAAAAATAAATAAACACTCTGTCTTAGCAGTGTGTGTGTGTGTGTGTGTGTGTGTGTGTGTGTGTGTGTGTGTGTGTGTGTGTGTGTGTGTATATATATATATATATATATATATATATATATATATATATATAAGTGTGTCTGAGTTGTGGATGTGTGTGAGACAACCCAAACAAATGCTCGTTAGCACCTCCCTAGCCCAAGTAAATATCAGGCAACGCACCTGCATGATAATTAGTCCCGAGTGCATTGGTGGGGAGGCGTGCGACGCATCTGGGCCATGATTGAGAGGTGGGCGCAGGGAAATTGGTCTTTGCGTGTAGAAGCTAATGGGCAGCCTGGAACACTTAATCAGACCAGCATCAAGTAAAACAGAGCTGATGGGGGCTGCCACAGCAAGACAACCAGAGAGAGGTAGCCCTACCTGGGACTGACCCGACCTGGGACTGACCCTACCTGGGACTGACCCTACCTGGGACTGACCCTACCTGGGACTGACCCTACCTGGGACTGACCCTACCTGGGACTGACCCGACCTGGGACTGACCCGACCTGGGACTGACCCTACCTGGGACGGACCCTAAATGGGACGGACCCTAAATGGGACGGACCCGACCTGGGACTGACCCGACCTGGGACTGACCCGACCTGGGACTGACCCGACCTGGGACTGACCCTACCTGGGACTGACCCGACCTGGGACTGACCCGACCTGGGACTGACCCGACCTGGGACTGACCCTAACTGGGACTGACCCTAAATGGGAATGACCCTACCTGGGACTGACCCTAACTGGGAATGACCCAAACTGGGACTGACCCTAACTGGGACAAACTGATGCCACAATGGTGGCAAGTAGCTTAGCAGATGAGAATCAGGCCAGCAACACGGAGGTTGCCGTTTCAAATAGCAGCTATGACAGGGGGAATTCTGGTGCAGAGTGAGCTGGCAACTTGAGTGTTGCTTGCATCATCCTTAGTACCATCACCTGCCATTGTGCCTTTGAGCAAGGAACTTAACCCTCTAAAATTGATCCAGGGGTGCTGCACTGGGCCTGACCCATTGCTTCCAACCCCTCAAGGGTTGCATAAAGACAAGTTTCCGTTCTCTGCAAGTTAATACTGGACAATAAAGTATGCTTCTTAAATTGAGCTGTGAAACAGCCATGAAAGTGGAACTAGCTAACTACTAGAACTATCTTGCAGGTCAAAGACACCACACTCCCAATGATGTCCTACTCCCTTTCCTCTCTACCAACCACTAGAAACCCTGTCACATGGACCAGAAAAACATTCTGTTACATGATAATGTTGTGCGTGCGTGTGTATGCACATGCCTGCCTATGTATGCCTGCGTGTGGCACTGCATGCGTGTCTGTGTGTACGTACATGGAGGAGGGGATGGATAGGTGAACTAATTAGACAGGAAACAGAGTAGCAGAAGAGAGGGAAGAGAGAGAGAAAGAGACGAGGGCTGTTAGGAAGCTGGAGCGAACATGGGAAATAGATACGTAGAGGGAGGAACAGAAGCTGCACCTGTTAAATCAATGGAATCGTCACTGGAAACCAGCTCGTCTCTGGAAACAACAAATGCACTCTCTCTCTCTCCAGAGATGAGGGAAAAAGGAACGACAGATGTGTCTGACTTTTAGACAGCACTAGAAAAGGAAATAAGGCAGGCAACTTGAAATGCAGTTGGATCAATGCAATGATTACAGTTATTAATTTGTTTTCTGCAGGATTTCTAATAACATCAAATAGATAGCTTCTCATGTTTGGCAAATTCCTGCTCACTGCTTAAAGAAATATGCAAATGACTGAGGTATTTGAGCTTTTATTTGTTGTGAATTATATTCATCATTAATCTCTTGCACAAGTCCTCATATAAAAGTCATCTACACAGTACCACTGGATTGAGTAAATAAATGCAGTTGAATTTGTTCAAACATTACTGCATTCGACATCAACATTACTAAAATTAGGGACAATAACAGAAGGGAAAATATGGATCAAATGTTTTTACAGAATTGTACAAACTAAAAGTACTGTCACCAAACCCAAAGTCCTTTCTTTCTTCAGCTGAACTGGGTCAAAAGGATACTCTAGACGCCGTGAAGAAAAAAAAGAGACTTCTCCCAAAACGTGAAGTAAAAGAAAGAAACCTATTTGGAGTCCACAGACGCTGTAATAAAGCACTTCTCCCAAGACTAAAGTACAGAAATGAACCTAGTTGGAGCCCGCAGTAGTCAAGGTTACATTTGATTTGCATGATGAGAAGCACAATTAACAAAGACGAGGCCGAGTGACATCCACCCCAGAGTACGGGTCCTCCGAGACGAAGGGACAAGGAAATCTTGAAACACCTGACACTGGACCCGTTTCCGACTGCAGCACCAGGCAGCCCAGTCCTCCAGTCCTCCGAGGAGGCTGGATTTGCACAAGAAGCCACATAGAGGGCAGCTTAATTACCATCACTTCCCCAATGGAGAGGTCCCTCGAGGGGGATGGGGCTGGTACTGAGGTACACATACTATACACAACCTGCCAGTGGAACCGACCAGCCGACCAATCACATCCTGGGGCTATTTCGAGAGCCTGTTCCATAAAGCCACGTTTGGCGTATACCTCTCGTTCTTTACTTAGAGATACTGTCCCCACTACAGCAACAAAATACTTAAAGTATTCACGATACTGACCCCACTACAGGGGCAGTGGCGGCTGCGTAGCCTAGTGGTTAGAGTGTTGGACTAGTAACTGAAAGATTGCAAGATCGAATCCCCGAGCTGACAAGGTACAAATCTGTAGTTCTGTCCCTGAACAAGTCATGATGTGGGAGGGGCCTTTCCTCTTTGGTTCTCTAAAGCTCCTCTATTGTTCCTAGAGCAAGGGGGAGACCGATGACATCACAAATCCCCGTCAGACCACAAAGACAAGGGAGGTTTTCCAATTCTTCACAAAGAAGGGCTCCTATTGGTAGATGGGTAAAAAAAATATTGCAGTTACTACAAAATACTATTTTTTATGCTTTTTTAAAATGTAACCTTTATTTAACAAGGTAGGCCAGTTCAGAACAAGTTCTCATTTACAACTGCGACCTGCCCAAGATAAAGCAAAGCCAACTCGCTCCTTGAAGTTTGCAGTTGTGTCAAAAAAATATATATATATATTTTGCTCCAAACTTATTTTTTTATCGTTCAGTGTGTGTACTTTACTTTATTGATACTTGGAATATCACTTTTCAACAGGAAACGTTTTTTTTTTAAATCCCTGGAGGACGTCTTTAAATCCAAGTAATTTTGTCCTTGAGATTTTTTTGAAATAATTCCCTTCATTACTATGGAGGACTGTTCCTACTAGGGAGTGACAAGATGGCCGACCGGTGGCTTCAAAGCCTCTCATTGGCCAATACAAAGCATCTGAAATCCCGGATTTATATACAGTGCCTTCAGAAAGTATTCACACCCCTTCACTTTTCCACATTTTGAATTTAAAATGAATTAAATTTAGATTTTGTGTCACTGGCCTACACACAATACCCCATAATGTCAAAGTGGAATTACGTTATCAGAATTTTTACAAATGAATTAAAAATTAAATGCCTTGAGTCAATAAGTATTCAACCCCTTTGTAATGGCAAGTCTAAATAAGATCAGGAGTTTTGCTTTAACAAGTCACATAAGTTGCATGGACCTACTCTGCGTGCAATAATAATGTTTAACATGATTTTTGAATGACTACATCATCTCTGTACCCCACACCATACAATTATCTGTAAGGTCCCAAACACAGATTCAACCACAAAGACAAGGGAGGTTTTCCAATTCTTCACAAAGAAGGGCTCCTATTGGTAGATGGGTAAAAAAAAATATTGCAGTTACTACAAAATACTATTTTTTTAATGCTTTTTTTTATTTCACCTTTATTTAACAAGGTAGGCCAGTTGAGAACAAGTTCTCATTTACAACTGTGACCTGGCCAAGATAAAGCAAAGCAGTGCGACACAAACAACAACACAGAGTTACACATAAACAAACATACAGTCAATAACACAATAGAAGAAGTCTATATACAGTGTGTACAAATGAGGTAGTAAATGACAGTGAAAAACATGCCTCCTGTTTGCAATAAGGCACTAAATTAAAACGTGAAAAAAATATGTCAAAGAAATAAACTTGAAACTAAACTGAATACAAAGCGTTATGTTTGGGGCAAATCCAACACAACACATCACTGAGTATCACTCTTCATATTTTGAAGCTTGGTGGTGGCTGCATCGTGTTATGCGAGTTGTTTTAGGATGCGAAGAAATGGAACAGACCTAAGCACAGGTAGAATCCTAGAGGAAAACCTGGTTCAGTCTGCTGTCCAACAGACACTGGGAGACGAATTCACCTTTCAGCAGGACAATAACCAAAAACACAAGGCCAAATATAAACTGGAGTTGCTTTCCAAGACG
>NC_074668.1:127500-235000 GCF_029448725.1 Salvelinus fontinalis | reverse complement strand
ACATTAGCCACTGCCTAAAACGGTGTCAGTCTAATCTCTCTTAACACATTAGGCTGGTCACCCTCTCAGATTTCTACGCAGGATATATATTTCAACTATGCTGTGATGTTTAACATACAATTTGAATCTATCTAATCGAGAAAAAAATTCACAGATTGCAAGTTGAAGATAGATACTTTTACTAAGAGTATTAATATATTATTAATTGACTGACCAGGTCTCTCCAGATCTCCTAACAGTACTATTTCTAGGGTCAATAGATTAATGTTATTCTTTTTCAGCCATTCCTGAACCCGAGACCAGAAAAAGGCAACCCGGAGGGCAACACCAGAGCAAATGGTCAATTGATTCTGTATCATCACAACAAAATCTGCAGAACTGCAATGACTGTGCCCCAAATATTTAAAATGTTGTTGGTGGCAAGAATTCTGTACAATCATTTTAGATGAAAAGCACAAAGTCTTGTACATCAACTCATACACCCTGTACCATGGAATCAGTACATCAATAATCTCTTCCCAACTATTTTACAATCTGTATGGCACAGCTGTCAACATCCTGGTCGTCAAATGAAACTGGTATACTTTCCTATTTCTGCTGTTTTTTATTCCTCTGCCAGTTTTGATCCTTTATATTGGGCAGACAGACCATTTGGGACCTCCTTCCTCTGCCACCTGCCCCCGTCCATTTTTGGAGTAATGCTGGAATCAATTGGCTGTAATCTTGGATTGAGCAGACCTTACCATGCAATTCTGACAAATCCATAAAATACATAACTCTACCATTCCAATATACAATATCATTTAAAAACAAAATACACCTTTCAAACACATTTTCCATAAAATAAAGGGCTTTTATCAACCTGTATATTTGAGTTCAGCCATCATTTAACATGTGGTTCTGTCTCCTCAGGGGGATGACATTTAAATTGTAGCCAGCTCTGCAACGCTTGAAAATCAGAGAGATAAAAGGTTCCAAAGGTTCCAAAGGTTCCTAAAAGGTTCCAAAGGTTCCTAAAAGGTTCCAAAGGTTCCTAAAAGGTTCCAAAGGTTCCAAAGGTTCCTAAAAGGTTCCAAAGGTTCCTAAAAGGTTCCAAAGGTTCCTAAAAGGTTCCAAAGGTTCCTAAAAGGTTCCAAAGGTTCCAAAGGTTCCAAAGGTTCCTAAAAGGTTCCAAAGGTTCCTAAAAGGTTCCATTTTCAATTAATCAAAAATGAGACATGGCAATCTGCACAAAGACAAAAAGGAGATTTTTTAAGCTTTTCTTATTCATCTACTGGAGAACCATGTAAGGTTCAAGTAAAACTGGTGAATGAGTGAAGCTTTCAGAGAGAGGTTTAGTGCTTTTATATTTAATCATCATTGTATCCTATTATTTCAGTCTGAGTTTTCATCTAATCTTTACAGAGCTGCTGACTGCGCTGTCTGACAAAATCACTATTTTAGTAGTAATTAAAGTAAATAAGTTATACTTTTATGACTGCTGAATACCAACTGTCAATCACTTAGATCTTGTATTTTCAAGTAGAGATATCACAAGGAAACGTATCTCTATGTATCCCCTCTTGATTGCTCATTCTTACCCTAACCCTTACCCTAACCCTAACCCTAACACTTACCTTAGCCTTAACCCTTACCCTAACCCTAACCCTAACACTTACCTTAGCCTTAACCCTTACCCTAACCCTAACCCTAACCTTAACCCTGACCTTAACCCTTACCTTAACCCGTATACTAACCTTAACCCTAACCCTTACCCCACCCTAACCCTAACCCTAACCCTCACCCTTACCCTAACCCTAACCCTTACCCTAACCTTAGCCCTAACCTTAACCCTTACCCTAACCTTAGCCCTAACCTTAACCCCTACCTTAACCCTTACCTTTACCTTACCCTTACCCTAACCCTAACCCTTACCTTTACCCTTACCCTAACTAACCACACCACTCTCCACATGGTGGTCGGCACCATATTCCCTGTACAGTGCACTACTTTAAAACAGGGCTCATAGGGGAATAGGACGTCATTTCAGATTCACACTAGGTACGGAGCACCTCATTGCCTGCATGCATTATTGAAAGTTTATGTAACGTCAAAAACAGCTCATTCTGCAAAAGTCAACAAACAAACAATCATTCTACGACAGAGTGGTAGCAGAGTATTTTGTTTACGAAAATGTAAAGAGATCAATAATTCATTATTAGCAAATAAAAACGTTGGTCAATATTGTAGGTAGAGGTTTATATTAGGAGCATCATAACATATTTTCTTGTCAATTTAAATAGAGACTATTAGGTTAACATTTCACTCTTCTTCAAGCAGATGCAGTCTATGGTGAAGCAACCGTGCTCTTTACAAATCAAGCTGCAGTGTTCCATGTTTGAATGACAGCCGCTTGCCCCTTTTCTATTTCAAACGGTGCAGGGTTTTGGCAAACTGGCCGGCTGCGCTGAGTGTAACATGGAGCCCTTAGACTTACATTCATGAATGAAAATTGAACACTCGTTAGGAAATTGCACGTTACATGTTTGACCATGTTTTTCCAACCAGGTATTCGGCATGCAGCTTGACACCGCTCATTACCCCCCTCTTTAAACAATTGTTACTTTAATCATGTGCATTGCCTGTATCTAAATATGCTAAAACCAATCAAAATGTATTCACGATCTTAATTCAAGAATGACATAAATGTTACATTGATTTACATAAGCCATTCAGACCGAAATAAACACGTTATGGCTGACTAACCCATTTGTAATATTCATGAAACATAAAAAAGGTTGAAGTGAAAATGTACACAGGATTGTGTTTTTCAGGTCATTAAAAGGCTCACGTCGAACAATGTATATAAACCTCTATAGTTACTTAACAGCTCTTGATTTGGGATGAATTCTTAACATGATTTGTAAAAGACACCAAACCCTTTAAAAATATGAAACATCTCTTATATGTCATCTATCAGACGTTTTTTTTTTATCCAAAGCAACTTACAACAGTTAGGATGTACATTTTCACATCGGTGGCCCCAGCGGGAATCAAACCTGCAACCCTGATGTTGCTGTCCACCATGCTCTACCATGCGATTCACACAGGACCATTTCACGGCTAGTTGACGATTATCTCTGTGTGCTCTACCTCCTGTGGGAAAACCAGTCGGGAAAAAGATTACGACCATATAAGGCGGCGTGTCCAAAATGGCCTCCTACGCACTATGTAACATACTACTCCAGTCTGTCATCCCTGCCAGAGGAAAATTGCATTTCTATGACTGCACATTATTACTCACTTTATCAAGAACCAGGATTTAGAGTAGGGATGGGCAACTGGCGGCCTGCGTAAACCCCCCCCCCCCCCCCCAACTGGGCCAAAAATGTTGTTTCTATATATTTGTATTCTTAGGAACTCATTTGGGGGCTCAACTTCCTGTTGAGAGTTAGAATAGTAGAATGCAAAAAGGTGCGATTTCGAAATGTGGTTGTGCATCAGCAGTTTCTCTTGTTATGTCAGTCAATGACAATCACTCAATTAGCCATGTCAGCTAACTGCAACAATTTCTCTACACCCCATTACAGATGTGTAGAATTGCAGAAAATGTACTTTAAAAACGTACATTTTCCTCCAGACATCTACTTGTTTGTAAAGAAAAACTGATCAATCAGGCAGATATGTCTTTGTGAAGAACGCATGAATGAAGACACGTACAAGGCTGTCCTGGAATAAAACCTGCTTCTTTCTGCTCTGACAATGTTCCCCAACTCTGAGGATTGGTTTTTCCAGCAGGACAATGTTCCCCAACTCTGAGGATTGGTTTTTCCAGCAGGACAATGTTCCCCAACTCTGAGGATTGTTTTTTCCAACAGGACAATGCTCCATGCCACACAGCCAGGTCAATCAACGTGTGGATGGAGGACCACCAGATCAAGACCCTGTCATGGCCAGCCCAATCTCCAGACCTGAACCCCATTGACAACCTCTGGAATGTGATCAAGAGGAAGATGGATTGTCACAAGCCATCAAACAAAGCTGAGCTGCTTCAATCACCCAACATCAATGTGAAAGACTGGTGGAGAGCATGCCAAGATGCATGAAAGCTGTGATTTAAAATCAGGGTTATTCCACCAAATATTGATTTCTGAACTCTTCCTAAGTTAAAACATTTGTATTGTATTGTTTAAAAATAAAATATAAAGTTATTTTCTTTGCATTATTGGAGGTCTGACAACACTGCATCTTTTTTGTTATTTTGACCAGTTGTCATTTTCTGCAAATAAATGCTCTAAATGACAATATTTTTACTTGGAATTTGAGAGAAATGTTGTCAGTAGTTAATAGAATAAAACAAAAAAATGTCATTTTACCCAAACACATACCTATAAATTAGAGGTTAATATATACAGCTGGAAAAAACTAAGAGACCAAATTACCAGTTCCTCTGGATTTACTATTTATAGGTATGTGTTTGGGTAAAAAATAAATAATGACTACTGCCAACATTATTCTCAAATTCCAAATAAAAATATTGTCATATTAATCTCTCGTCTATATATTAACCTAATCTACATATTAACCTCATCTATATATTAATATCTCATCTATATATTAACATCATCTACATATTCACCTAATCTATATAATAACCTCATCTATATGTTAATCTCTCATCTACATATTCACATAATCTACATATTATCCTCGTCTATATATTAACCTCATCTACATATTCACCTAATCTATAAAATAACCTCATCTATATATTAATCTCTCATCTACATATTCACATAATCTACATATTAACCTCATCTATATATTAACCTCATCTACATATGAACCTCTCATCCATTAAGCCATCCATCATGGCTGTAAAACATACTAGCTCATCCAGCTCCCAGTCTTATCCACGGCCGTGAGCCACATTGACTATTCCAAGACAACATCCAAGGCATATTATGCCTATAGTGGTCATAATGCAATACCACAGAGAGATCTGGGGACATAGACTACATTGTCTATGACTGGGGATGCTGAAACAGCGCTTGTGTTTAACCGTTCAGTGTGGCCTCGTAAAAACAAATACCTCACAGACACAACAATATCTACATTTTCAGCCATATATTCACGTATGAAACATTGGATCTGATCACAAGACGGCCACTAATAATGTAAAGCAGTCCAACGGGAGGTATTATCCATTCTGTAAAACTCTTCTTCTCTGTGCCGTTTAATTATCTGTATCGGACCAGACCATAACTCCACATTACAGCCGTCTGTCATCACGGTAACCTCAGGGCCAGTATTCAGGAAGTGTCTCTGAGTAGGAATGCTGATCTAGGATCAGGTACCACCATGTCCATGTATTCTTATTCATTATGAGCTCAGAGACTAAACGGAGATGCTTTATGTAGACAGGTGGATCTAAACCTCTCATTCTCTAACGCCCCACCCCCACACTAGCCATACTGAGGAAAAAAACAAAGCGTTGCTTACGAGACAGAAAATATCATGAGTCACATTTAATTGTGTTTCACAACTTATAATGATGAAAAGCACAGAACCAGCAGGAGTTAATTTCAGTCTGTATGTCTCTCACAGCAAATCAATATGGTCATTTTTTGGGGACGGTGGAAGATGGAGATATCTCACACACCTTGTACATGAAAATACTCAGCTCCCATCGAATGTACCATGTCTAAAAACAAAAAGGGTTTGCAAACAAAACATCTAACCAAGCGTATGTGCACTCATGTATTCAGACCAGAGCATTTGAGCAGAGTTGAGCAGTCGGAAATCCCGGTCATCCTCTATGTTTCCATTCCAACCGCTCATTATCTACGTTTCCTTTCCGACCGCTCATCCTCTACGTTTCCATTCCAACCGCTCATTATCTACGTTTCCATTCCAACCGCTCATTATCTACGTTTCCATTCCAACCGCTCATTATCTACGTTTCCATTCCAACCGCTCATTATCTACGTTTCCATTCCAACCGCTCATTATCTACGTTTCCATTCCAACCGCTCATTATCTACGTTTCCATTCCAACCGCTCATTATCTATGTTTCCATTCCAACCGCTCATTATCTACGTTTCCATTCCAACCGGTCATCCTCTACGTTTCCATTCCAACCGCTCATTATCTACGTTTCCATTCCAACCGGTCATCCTCTACGTTTCCATTCCAACCGGTCATCCTCTACGTTTCCATTCCAACCGCTCATTATCTACGTTTCCATTCCAACCGCTCATTATCTACGTTTCCATTCCAACCGGGTCATCCTCTACGTTTCCATTCCAACCGGTGATCCTCTAAGTTTCCTTTCCAACCGGTCATCCTCTAAGTTTCCATTCCAACCGGTCATCCTCTAAGTTTCCTTTCCAACCGGTCATCCTCTACGTTTCCATTCCAACCGGTCATCCTCTACGTTTCCATTCCAACCGCTCATCATCTACGTTTCCATTCCAACCGGTCATCCTCTAAGTTTCCATTCCAACCGGTCATTATCTATGTTTCCATTCCAACCGCTCATTATCTACGTTTCCATTCCAACCGCTCATCCTCTAAGTTTCCTTTCCAACCGCTCATCATCTACGTTTCCATTCCAACCGGTCATCCTCTAAGTTTCCTTTCCAACCGGTCATCCTCTAAGTTTCCATTCCAACCGCTCATTATCTACGTTTCCATTCCAACCGCTCATTATCTACGTTTCCATTCCAACCGGGTCATCCTCTACGTTTCCATTCCAACCGGTCATCCTCTAAGTTTCCTTTCCAACCGGTCATCCTCTACGTTTCCATTCCAACCGGTCATCCTCTACGTTTCCATTCCAACCGCTCATTATCTACGTTTCCATTCCAACCGCTCATCATCTAAGTTTCCTTTCCAACCGGTCATCCTCTACATTTCCATTCCAACCGGTCATCCTCTACGTTTCCATTCCAACCGGTCATCCTCTACATTTCCATTCCAACCGCTCATTATCTACGTTTCCATTCCAACCGGTCATCCTCTACGTTTCCATTCCAACCGCTCATTATCTACGTTTCCATTCCAACTGCTCATCCTCTACGTTTCCATTCCAACCGGTCATCCTCTACGTTTCCATTCCAACCGCTCATTATCTACGTTTCCATTCCAACCGGTCATCCTCTACGTTTCCATTCCAACCGGTCATTATCTACGTTTCCATTCCAACCGGTCATCCTCTAAGTTTCCATTCCAACCGCTCATTATCTACGTTTCCATTCCAACCGGTCATTATCTACGTTTCCATTCCAACCGGTCATTATCTACGTTTCCATTCCAACCGGTCATCCTCTACGTTTCCATTCCAACCGCTCATTATCTACGTTTCCATTCCAACCGCTCATTATCTACGTTTCCATTCCAACCGGTCATCCTCTACGTTTCCATTCCAACCGGTCATCCTCTACGTTTCCATTCCAACCGCTCATCCTCTACGTTTCCATTCCAACCGCTCATTATCTACGTTTCCATTCCAACCGGTCATCCTCTACGTTTCCATTCCAACCGGTCATCCTCTAAGTTTCCTTTCCAACCGGTCATCCTCTAAGTTTCCTTTCCAACCGGTCGTCCTCTAAGTTTCCTTTCCAACCGGTCATCCTCTACGTTTCCATTCCAACCGGTCATCCTCTACGTTTCCATTCCAACCGGTCATCCTCTACGTTTCCATTCCAACCGGTCATCCTCTAAGTTTCCTTTCCAACCGCTCCACACTCACAGGGGGAAAAAAACTGCAGTTCCAAATTCGCACCATTCATTAAAATCCCAGTTTAACCAACACCCATCTATTGTTGTGAACACCTGGACCTACCATTTGGTTCGGAAGTATTGAAACCAAACCATATGATTTGAATGAAAAGTATTTGAATAAACAACATGAAAAGGTGAATGTAAGAAGCGCTCATCATTTCAAATAGGCTACATGTCCTTTTAAACAGCATATAAACACTGTAAATAGGCTACATGTCATATTAAACAGCATATAAACACTGTAAATAGGTCAGGAGCCAGACATGTAGCCTAAGAAGGAACAAACATGAATTATTTAGCCTATATTATTATTAGCCTATTATTGAAATCATTTCAAGGCTAGAGCCTACAAAGAAATAGATTGTGAAAGCATTTGCGAGTGTGACACACTAGGCTGCCATAAACATTTAGCGCTCAGCATTTAAACAACATTTAGTTGTATTCAATTATTATAGTCTATAAATTGCGCATAAAGGCTGTGACTTACTTAGAATTAAATAAATATGATATGACAAATGCCTTATTAGGACTTTGAATTCACTTTTAGAAGCATGAGTTTGGCCAGAGTCCGTGGCTTCAGGCTCACGCGATGGTGCTTGGAGAGAAGGACAGCAGTGGAAAATACCCTCTCTGCGCTTACAGAGCCACTGGTGATGCTCAACACCCTTCAGGCAAACTCTTGCCAGTCTTGTCAGGGCTGCAGAGTTGTTTTTGTATTTTTCTATACGTAGGACTAAAGGATTTTAGGCAAAATAACCCAATCAAAACAGAAAGATCCTTGAAAGAGGTAGTATGTCATCAGGCCTATTGGGCCAACATCAATGATGGTCTACTGTATAGATAATAGAACCAAAATGAACCAAACTTTTAAGAGGTCAGATATTTTGTTTATAAATACTTTGCTACAATGACACACTTAGTTATCTACCCACCTCATTCCTTTCTGTTAGGATGTAGTAAGTACACAATCATGTCTTTCAGATTCCACAATGATTCTTTAGTTGTGGACACTACATCACCGCACTCCCTCTCTATCTCTTGGTCCTCCTCATATTATTAAGTCACCTTGATTTTGCACCTGAGTATTTTATCAGTTTCTTTATGAAAATAACTCCATGATAGTAGCTAAAGCAAGTCGCTATAGCAGCACACAAGTAGACTACAAATGCATGCTGGGCCCGGGCATACCCTGAGTTTGTTAAATGAAGTGAGCGCTACTGGAGCGGAAATAGAGCGGGCGAGAAGGACAACGCTCCAGCCAGCGCTCAGCTCCACTCAGACAAGCCAGCACTACCACAATGGAGATATTGACAAAATGCTGTCTGAATACCTACACAACGTTTTGTGCAACTCCCCTGTTAGCTATGTAGCATTTATACGTCTGAATGGTCTACGCAATATCATCATCATCCAGGAGGCATTTATGGTTTTCTTGAATCTAGCAACTATACCGGCCTCCTTCAGTCAAACCCTGGGCACCAATCAACCACCCAAGTCGTCCAATTAACTAGAAACCAAACAGAAAAAAAATAGCTGAAACGGGGAGGGAACTCCCTGAATTTGTCCAATAAGAAACTAAAGCTTAGCCCAGGGTTAACAAATGCTTGTGTGAACTAATGTAGCCCCAGGCCAGTCTAGCCTGGGACTTAGAAAAATGCAGCGTAGAAAGGCCTACGGAGCAACTAGAGGAACTGGAGATGACCACTCAGAGTTTACACACTGAGGAACTAGAGGAACTGGAGATGACCACTCAGAGTTTACACACTGAGGAACTAGAGGAACTGGAGATGACCACTCAGAGTTTACACACTGAGGAACTAGAGGAACTGGAGATGACCACTCAGAGTTTACACACTGAGGAACTAGAGGAACTGGAGATGACCACTCAGAGTTTACACACTGAGGAACTAGAGGAACTGGAGATGACCACTCAGAGTTTACACACTGAGGAACTAGTGGAACTGGAGATGACCACTCAGAGTTTACACACTGAGGAACTAGAGGAACTGGAGATGACCACTCAGAGTTTACACACTGAGGAACTAGAGGAACTGGAGATGACCACTCAGAGTTTACACACTGAGGAACTAGAGGAACTGGAGATGACCACTCAGAGTTTACACACTGAGGAACTAGAGGAACGAAAGTTGCCAGGTATATATGCAACAACAGCAGGGAATCTCAAATCTCTCCTCCACACCAGTCCGAGTTCTTCTTCTGCCTACAAAATCTGCCATGGGGCTTTCTGGTTCTCCTCTAGGGTTGACTCCCCACCTCCTCTCTGCTAAAGCCTAACCCACTACCCTTACTATCCTGGCCCTGCACCCTCACCCTCCCTTTTAACTGGTCCTCCTTCCTCATCCTCCTCTCTTCTCTCTCCGTCCTTCTCCCACGTCATCCTCCCACGTCCTCCTCCCTCATCGTCCTCCCTCGTCTTCCTGCCTCATCCTCCTCCCTCGTCTTCCTGCCTCATCCTCCTCCCTCGTCTTCCTGCCTCATCCTCCTCCCTCGTCTTCCTGCCTCATCCTCCTCCCTCGTCTTCCTGCCTCATCCTCCTCCCTTCGCCTTCCACCCTTCTCGAGAGCCGGTGAAAGACTCGACGTTCGCCATACGACCTGGCATACAAATCTATGTTCCACCCTCTTCATTTTGTAACTATTATGAAACTAGTTGCAACGGGCTATTGGCAACAACTGAATCGGAGGAAACATTAAAGTGCCAAAACCAATTTTCTCCAGCATATAAAACCCCCAAGTATGAGGACTGAGCAATTACCGGCCGGCCTGACAGATTTAGTATGACACTGGGGTCATACATTTCCAGTGCAGCTTGTCAGCAGAGGAGAGGGTGGGAGGAGGAGGGAGGGGTCGCTCACTCTAGGCTTTAGCCAACAGCGAAAAGGCCTGAATTAATCCAGAGCAATCCACAGCAACCCTCCACCCCAGTCCGCCAATTAGACGTCTCCCAGCACAGGCCCCCGCCACCTTAAACCCAACTCCCTCACTCTCCATACTCACCTGTGAGGTGAGGTTAAGGTTCAGGTCTACACTATGAGCTACCAGAAGCCTGTGGCCCTGATCCTGACCTTCGACCCTGTGCTGTCCCTGTGGGGCCGACGTTTTAAAATAAAACTAGTCGTTTTATGTAGCCAGTGCCTGTAATACTCTACATTTTAATTTGTAAACTTTTTTTAAATTAACCTTTATTTAAGTAAGCACGTCAGTTAAGAACAAATTCTTATTTACAATGATGGCATACCCCGGGAAAACCCTAACCCGGACAGCGCTGGGCCAATTGTGCGCCGCCCTATGGGACTCCCAATCACGGCTGATTGTGATACAGCCTGGAATCAAACCAAGGTCTGTAGTAACGCCTCTAGCACTGAGATGCAGTGCCTTAGACCGCTGCACGACTCAGGAGCCCGAGTGGACAATCTGCAAACATAACATCTAGTGATCAAGACTAAATATCTGTGTGCACAGTAGGTCTGTCCAGTAATCAGTTGATAAGACGGCAGGGATAACGTAATTAGTCCTAACATTAGGAGTAAATAACAGTATTATATTGTCGGGTGATTTTATCATAGTGTTTTGAAAAGGCTCCTACCTTTCCCCTGTAGAGCTGGCCTTCCTCTGGCAGAACACGGACAAGGAGGGACTTCCGGGTAGCGTTTCCTGTTTGATCTCCCAGGCGGAATCCACGTTGCTGGGCTTGACTGACACAAAGTTGACTCCTTGTCTGAACAGGGCTCTGGAGATGGGAAGCATGAACATGGTTAAGGCCAATAATACAGCACAGTAGACAGGCTCTGGAGACACACACACACACACACACACGTGCATTCGTTAGCACACTTCTTTTTTATAAATCAATGGCAGTCATTTGCCAACAGCTTTTGTGACAGCTTGCAATCGTGTTGACATCATTCAAACCCTTATGCATAGCAAAGATAATTTGAGAACATTTCATTTCTCTGATTGGTATGTAATGTGATCCTTCATGGAGAATGTGTCTGTCTGTCTGTCTGTCTGTCTGTCTGTCTGTCTGTCTGTCTGTCTGTCTGTCTGCTCCTGTGTGCAGGACATGTATTAGTGTGTCGGGGTGAAGGATGTCTCCTTCCTCCCGTACTGTATCTAAGTGTTTTTCTCTGTGTTAGTGTTTATTGATGTGCCCAGAATCCCGCCCTCTCCCCTCCTTCTCCCCCTCCCAAGTTTCCTTTAATACTGCCTCAGCTGACTCCGCTATTCATCACCTTGACAAGATACTCTGGGAGTTTATTAAACGAGCAAGTTATTAGAAGGTGCCAATGACCTTGGCAAGAGCACCAACGGAAAAAATCAGAAACTTCCTCTCAAAAGAAACCCACAACCCCTTATTTTGTCTCTCTCTTTTCTTGTGTCTTGCCAGAGACTGCTGTTGAGAATGTGTCACGCTTTTCTTGCTGTTTGTCGAGAACAAGAAAGGTCCTTTGGGTTTGGGAGATCCCGCGCTCGACTCGAAAAAGCACTTTTCCTTCAGAACTCCTCTAAACAGTTTGGAAAATACTTTATTTTAAGGACAAAATTGTTCCCAGTAGCTGTGGGAGTGAAGAAAAAAACAACCACAGTCCCAAAACCATTCTTTCATAATTTAAGACCATTGTTAAGTAAAACCAATCCCCCATATCTCTCCTTTTTGAGTGCTGTTTCACCTATTTTATTCTACTTCTCATGTCCCTTTATAACAATTTACTTCGAAGGACCTTACAGTAAAACATAGTCTGTAAAAAAAAAGAATTGAGACTGAAAGCAACAAAATAAATCTATAAAGAGTAAATTATGTACTAGAACTGAACTGAGGGGGGTAATAAAAATGTAATCCAGTCTGGCTATATTCTGGAAAGCATTGGACTTTTCCAACATCTTTTCATGACAAGGTTGCTAATAAAAGCCAGACAGTCAATCATGTGGTCACCCACAAGATAAAACAACGTATACTGAAAGACGTGTATGTTTTCACAACTACAGTGTGTGAAACGGTAAAATCAACTCTCTGTTATAGATCATACGGTACATAGAGATGTAATGTATTACGCCAAACAGTACATGCCTCATTACTGTAACGACAGAACACTCTTCACCTCACTCCCAATTACTGTTCTAGCTGAATGCAGATATTCTCCCCTACTGTTCTGACTGAATGCAGACATTCTCCCCTACTGTTCTGACTGAATGCAGACATTCTCCCCTACTGTTCTGACTGAATGGAGACATTCTCCCCTACTGTTCTGACTGCAGACATTCTCCCCTACTGTTCTGAATGCAGACATTCTCCCCTACTGTTCTGACTGAATGCAGACATTCTCCCCTACTGTTCTGACTGCAGACATTCTCCCCTACTGTTCTGACTGCAGACATTCTCCCCTACTGTTCTGACTGAGTGCAGACATTCTCCCCTACTGTTCTGACTGAATGCAGACATTCTCCCCTACTGTTCTGACTGCAGACATTCTCCCCTACTGTTCTGACTGCAGACATTCTCCCCTACTGTTCTGACTGAGTGCAGACATTCTCCCCTACTGTTCTGACTGCAGACATTCTCCCCTACTGTTCTGACTGAGTGCAGACATTCTCCCCTACTGTTCTGACTGAATGCAGACATTCTCCCCTACTGTTCTGACTGCAGACATTCTCCCCTACTGTTCTGAATGCAGACATTCTCCCCTACTGTTCTGACTGAATGCAGACATTCTCCCCTACTGTTCTGAATGCAGACATTCTCCCCTACTGTTCTGACTGAATGCAGACATTCTCCCCTACTGTTCTGACTGAATGCAGACATTCTCCCCTACTGTTCTGACTGCAGACATTCTCCCCTACTGTTCTGACTGAATACAGACATTCTCCCCTACTGTTCTGACTGCAGACATTCTCCCCTACTGTTCTGACTGAATGCAGACATTCTCCCCTACTGTTCTGACTGCAGACATTCTCCCCTACTGTTGTGACTGAATACAGACATTCTCCCATACTGTTCTGACTGAATACAGACATTCTCCCCTACTGTTCTGACTGAATACAGACATTCTCCCCTACTGTTCTGACTGCAGACATTCTCCCCTACTGTTCTGACTGCAGACATTCTCCCCTACTGTTCTGACTGAATACAGACATTCTCCCCTACTGTTCTGACTGCAGACATTCTCCCCTACTGTTCTGACTGCAGACATTCTCCCCTATGTTCTGACTGAGTGCAGACATTCTCCCCTACTGTTCTGACTGAGTGCAGACATTCTCCCCTACTGTTCTGACTGAATGCAGACATTCTCCCCTACTGTTCTGACTGAATGCAGACATTCTCCCCTACTGTTTTGACTGAATGCAGACATTCTCCCCTACTGTTCTGACTGCAGACATTCTCCCCTACTGTTCTGACTGCAGACATTCTCCCCTACTGTTCTGACTGAATGCAGACATTCTCCCCTACTGTTCTGAATGCAGACATTCTCCCCTACTGTTCTGACTGAGTGCAGACATTCTCCCCTACTGTTCTGACTGAGTGCAGACATTCTCCCCTACTGTTCTGACTGCAGACATTCTCCCCTACTGTTCTGACTGAATGCAGACATTCTCCCCTACTGTTTTGACTGCAGACATTCTCCCCTACTGTTCTGACTGCAGACATTCTCCCCTACTGTTCTGACTGAATGCAGACATTCTCCCCTACTGTTTTGACTGCAGACATTCTCCCCTACTGTTCTGACTGCAGACATTCTCCCCTACTGTTCTGACTGAATGCAGACATTCTCCCCTACTGTTCTGACTGAATGCAGACATTCTCCCCTACTGTTCTGACTGCAGACATTCTCCCCTACTGTTCTGACTGCAGACATTCTCCCCTACTGTTCTGACTGCAGACATTCTCCCCTACTGTTCTGACTGAATACAGACATTCTCCCCTACTGTTCTGACTGAATACAGACATTCTCCCCTACTGTTCTGACTGAGTGCAGACATTCTCCCCTACTGTTCTGACTGAGTGCAGACATTCTCCCCTACTGTTCTGACTGAATGCAGACATTCTCCCCTACTGTTCTGACTGAATGCAGACATTCTCCCCTACTGTTCTGACTGCAGACATTCTCCCCTACTGTTCTGACTGCAGACATTCTCCCCTACTGTTCTGACTGCAGACATTCTCCCCTACTGTTCTGACTGAATACAGACATTCTCCCCTACTGTTCTGACTGAATACAGACATTCTCCCCTACTGTTCTGACTGAATACAGACATTCTCCCCTACTGTTCTGACTGAATACAGACATTCTCCCCTACTGTTATGACTGAATGCAGACATTCTTCCCTACTGTTCTGACTGAGTGCAGACATTCTCCCCTACTGTTCTGACTGAGTGCAGACATTCTCCCCTACTGTTCTGACTGAGTGCAGACATTCTCCCCTACTGTTCTGACTGAGTGCAGACATTCTCCCCTACTGTTCTGACTGAATGCAGACATTCTCCCCTACTGTTCTGACTGAGTGCAGACATTCTCCCCTACTGTTCTGACTGAATGCAGACATTCTCCCCTACTGTTCTGACTGAGTGCAGACATTCTCCCCTACTGTTCTGACTGCAGACATTCTCCCCACACTGTTCTGACTGAGTGCAGACATTCTCCCCTACTGTTCTGACTGAATGCAGACATTCTCCCCTACTGTTCTGACTGAATGCAGACATTCTCCCCTACTGTTCTGAATGCAGACATTCTCCCCTACTGTTCTGACTGAGTGCAGACATTCTCCCCTACTGTTCTGACTGCAGACATTCTCCCCTACTGTTCTGAATGCAGACATTCTCCCCTACTGTTCTGACTGAGTGCAGACATTCTCCCCTACTGTTTTGACTGCAGACATTCTCCCCTACTGTTCTGACTGCATGCAGACATTCTCCCCTACTGTTTTGAATGCAGACATTCTCCCCTACTGTTCTGACTGAATACAGACATTCTCCCCTACTGTTCTGACTGAATGCAGACATTCTCCCCTACTGTTCTGACTGAATGCAGACATTCTCCCCTACTGTTCTGACTGAATGCAGACATTCTCCCCTACTGTTCTGACTGAATGCAGACATTCTCCCCTACTGTTCTGACTGAATGTAGACATTCTCCCCTACTGTTTTGACTGAATGCAGACATTCTCCCCTACTGTTCTGAATGCAGACATTCTCCCCTACTGTTCTGACTGAGTGCAGACATTCTCCCCTACTGTTCTGAATGCAGACATTCTCCCCTACTGTTCTGACTGAATGCAGACATTCTCCCCTACTGTTCTGACTGAATGCAGACATTCTCCCCTACTGTTCTGACCGAGTGCAGACATTCTCCCCTACTGTTCTGACTGAATGCAGACATTCTCCCCTACTGTTCTGACTGAATGCAGACATTCTCCCCTACTGTTCTGACTGAATGCAGACATTCTCCCCTATTGTTCTGACTGAATGCAGACATTCTCCCCTACTGTTCTGACTGAATGCAGACATTCTCCCCTACTGTTCTGACCGAGTGCAGACATTCTCCCCTACTGTTCTGACTGAATGCAGACATTCTCCCCTACTGTTCTGACTGAGTGCAGACATTCTCCCCTACTGTTCTGACTGAATGCAGACATTCTCCCCTACTGTTCTGACTGAATGCAGACATTCTCCCCTACTGTTCTGACTGAATGCAGACATTCTCCCCTACTGTTCTGACTGCAGACATTCTCCCCTACTGTTCTGACTGAATGCAGACATTCTCCCCTACTGTTCTGAGTGCAGACATTCTCCCTTACTGTTCTGACTGAATGCAGACATTCTCCCCTAATGTTCTGACTGAATGCAGACATTCTCCCCTACTGTTCTGAGTGCAGACATTCTTCCCTACTGTTCTGACTGAATGCAGACATTCCCCCCTACTGTTCTGACTGCAGACATTCTCCCCTACTGTTCTGACTGCAGACATTCTCCCCTACTGTTCTGACTGCAGACATTCTCCCCTACTGTTCTGACTGAATGCAGACATTCTCCCCTACTGTTCTGACTGCAGACATTCTCCCCTACTGTTCTGACTGCAGACATTCTCCCCTACTGTTCTGACTGCAGACATTCTCCCTTAATGTTCTGACTGCAGACATTCTCCCCTAATGTTCTGAATGCAGACATTCTCCCCTAATGTTCTGACTGCAGACATTCTCCCCTACTGTTCTGACTGAATGCAGACATTCTCCCCTGTTCACAGAATAAAGCCCAGTTTAAATGGAACACTGAGGTTAATATGTGTTACTATTATCAACCTTTAATGCAGAGGAGGGACTGACAGACAGTTTGAGTATGTGCGTGCGTATGTGTATGTGCGTGTGCGTGTGCGTGTGCGTGTGTGTGTGTGTGTGTGTGTGTGTGTGTGTGACACAGCCACAGGGGTGGGTGGAGGGAGGGGGGGTGGGGAGAGGGGTGTGGGGAGAGGGGTGGGGAGAGGGGTGGGGTGAGAGGGGGGTGGGGAGAGAGGGGTGGGGGTGGGGAAGGGGTGGGTGGAGGGAGGGGGGGTGGGGAGAGGGGTGTGGGGAGAGGGGTGGGGAGAGGGGTGGGGTGAGAGGGGGGTGGGGAGAGAGGGGTGGGTGGGGAGAGGGGGGTGGGGTGAGAGGGGGGTGGGGAGAGGGGGGGGTGGGGAGAGCGCTGGGAGAGGAGAGAGGGGGGTGGGGAGAGCGGTGGGGTGGTGTGAGAGGGGAGGTGGGTGGGGAGAGAGGGGTAGGGCACTTAGGGGATGCTAGGAAGCCATCTGAGGTCTGGGGGCCTGGCGTTGAGGCCCTGGCGGGGCCTGTTCATCAGTGTAGCGGGCACAAGGACAGAGTGATGCCGTGACTTACGGGCCGGGGGCAGTGTGCATGGCGCGGCGGGCAGTAAATCGCCCCCGCTCGGACGGGCAGCACGGCTTGCAGGAGCGATAAGTCTGGGGCCGTTGCGTTACCTTGAAGGCCTCTAGAGGAGCCGTGTAATCGAATGAGTCAGATTTATACTACGGAGAGCCGAGAAGGAGAGAGATCCTCTCTATCACTGCTTCCTCATTGTAGGCTACACCCCCTCCTCCTCCTCTGCATCCCAGTACCCTCCTACTCCTCTTTCCTTCATTCCTCCCTACACTCAGGAGAGTGGCATTCCTCCCCTTATTCAACCACTTCCCACCCCCCACATTCAGCTCCTTACATTTTTCCTCCTACCCTCCATTCCCTTCCCTACACACACGCACGCACGCACGCACACACACACCACCACCACACTCTTAGATAAAACTAGATAGTCCTAGACACTCCTAGATACTACTAGAAATTATAAGATAGTCCGAGATACTACTAGATAGTACTAGACACTCCTAGATACTACTAGAAATAATTAGATAGTCCTAGATACTACTAGATACTACTAGATAGTCCTAGACACCCCTAGATACTACTAGATAGTCCTAGATACTACTAGATAGTCCTAGACACTCCTAGATACTACTAGATAGTCCTAGATACTACTAGATAGTCCTAGACACTCCTAGATACTACTAGAAACGATTAGATTGTCCTAGACACTATTAGATACTACTAGATAGTCCTAGACACTCCTAGATACTACTAGATAGTCCTAGATACTCCTAGATACTACTAGATCGTCCTAGATACTACTAGGATAGTCCTAGATACTCCTAGATACTACTAGATAGTCCTAGACACTACTAGAAAGTATTAGATACTCCTAGATACTACTAGATAGTCCTAGATACTACTAGATAGTCCTAGATACTACTAGATAGTCCTAGATACTCCTAGATACTACTAGATAGTCCTAGAAACTCCTAGATACTACTAGATAGTCCTAGACACTACTAGAAATTATTAGATAGTCCTAGATACTACTAGATACTACTAGATAGTCCTAGACACTCCTAGATACTACTAGATAATCCTAGATACTACTAGAAATTATAAGATAGTCCTAGATACTACTAGAAAGTATTAGATAGTCCTAGATACTACAAAAATAGTCCTAGACACTATTAGATACTACTAGAAACTATTAGATAGTCCTAGATACTACTAGATAGTCCTAGAAACTACAAGATACTACTATAATTTATTATATAGTCATAGATACTACTAGATAGTCTTAGATACTACTAGAAACTATTAGACAGTCCTAGATACTACTAGATACTACTACAAACTATTAGATATTCCTAGATACTACTAGATAGTCCTAGATACTACTAGATAGTCCTAGATACTACTATAAACTATTAGATAGTCCTAGATACTACTAGATAGTCCTAGATACTATTAGAAACTATTAGATAGTCCTAGATAGTCCTAGGTACTACTAAAAACTAATAGATAGTCCTGGATACTACTAGATAGTCCTAGATACTACTGGATAGCCCTAGATCATCCCAGATACTCCTAGATACTCCTTGATACTTATAGACAGTACTAAATACTACCAGATACTCCTAGATACTACTAAATACTCCTAGATACTCCTATACCGTCCTAAATACTACAAGATACTAATAGATACTCTTAGACAGGAATTAATACTACTAGATATTACTAGATACCTAATAGACATAGATATAGTCTTACAGATGATGAGATTGAGGGTCACATGCCTCACTACACCAGGCCAAGTAAAACACCAACAACAATCCCTCTCTACCCATCTGGGAACGTAAAACACCAACAACAATCCCTCTCTACCCATCTGGGAACGTAAAACACCAACAACAATCCCTCTCTACCCATCTGGGAACGTAAAACACCAACAACAATCCCTCTCTACCCATCTGGGAATGTAAAACACCAACAACAATCCCTCTCTACCCATCTGGGAACGTAAAACACCAACAACAATCCCTCTCTACCCATCTGGGAACGTAAAACACCAACAACAATCCCTCTCTACCCATCTGGGAACGTAAAACACCAACAACAATCCCTCTCTACCCATCTGGGAACGTAAAACACCAACAACAATCCCTCTCTACCCATCTGGGAACGTAAAACACCAACAACAATCCCTCTCTACCCATCTGGGAACGTAAAACACCAACAACAATCCCTCTCTACCCATCTGGGAACGTAAAACACCAACAACAATCCCTCTCTACCCATCTGGGAATGTAAAACACCAACAACAATCCCTCTCTACCCATCTGGGAATGTAAAACACCAACAACAATCCCTCTCTACCCATCTGGGAATGTAAAACACCAACAACAATCCCTCTCTACCCATCTGGGAATGTAAAACACCAACAACAATCCCTCTCTACCCATCTGGGAATGTAAAACACCAACAACAATCCCTCTCTACCCATCTGGGAACGTAAAACACCAACAACAATCCCTCTCTACCCATCTGGGAAAGAAATGTATGATGAAGACGACAACAAACACTTTTCCCTAAACAAGTCATCATGAAGTTTGGACAGCAGACAATGTGGCTGGACAGCAGGCTGTCTCAGATTTGTTCGACGCTCAACACCCCACCATCCTCAGCTCGGTTTCATCCTGAAACAAACTCTCTCAATCTGTTTGTTAGCCGAGGAACCACAGTGCCTGCCGTCGTCGCAGCATGTCGCCTGTGATTAGGGCCCGCTTGTCCTGAGCTTTCAAACGTTGTTGTGGAGGACCAATCAAATGAAGGGGGACAAAAACTGAGACAACAGACAGACGCTTTCACTTCTTCAATCGAATGTTTGTAGCAGAAAAATGCTGTCCCTAGCTGTGGGAATAGGATAGCAGACTACCTAGTCTTCATCTAACTCTACCTAGTCTTCATGTCTAATGATGTTCTGTGTTATGTCATTCTGTATTATGTTTCATGTTTTGTGTGGACCCCAGGAAGAGTAGCTGCTGCTTTTGCAACAGCTAATGGGGATTCTAATAAAATACCAAATATCTCCGTAGGTACGGGACTAATTCTGTCCTTAAAAACGAAGCTGCGCTGTTTGGGAGATAAAAAAAGTAACCAGGTTTGCAGATGGGAGCAGCTGTTTTCTTCCAGTGCCCCCTATAACATCCCAGCTGCTGCCTCCCTCCGTTCGTTATATAAGTTTACCGCAAATGTTATTGTGTAATGAATTGTAGCTGAAAACAGAATGTGTTTCTGTGTGTGTGTGTGTTTAATTAGCATTATGAATGAACAGAAGACATCAGGTTCTATATGTTTACAACATATCCTGGTGTTAAATGTAGACGATAGCACAATATGTCGCAGAACAGTGTGTCAACCAATAAGCTTACATCATCTAAAAAAAAGAAAGATTCAGATTTGGAAGAAAATAAAAGGTAAATCTGCTTAACTAAAGATAACTCAACCCTGCCCCTGTCCCTTACACATAACTAGCCTAGAGATAACTCAACCCTGCCCCTGTCCCTTACACATCACTAGCCTAGAGATAACTCAACCCTGCCCCTGTCCCTTACACATCACTAGCCTAGAGATAACTCAACCCTGCCCATGTCCCTTACACATCACTAGCCTAGAGATAACTCAACCCTGCCCCTGTCCCTTACACATCACTAGCTTAGAGATAACTCAACCCTGCCCCTGTCCCTTACACATCACTAGCTTAGCGATAACTCAACCCTGCCCCTGTCCCTTACACATCACTAGCTTAAAGATAACTCAACCCTGCCCCTGTCCCTTACACATCACTAGCCTAGAGATAACTCAACCCTGCCCCTGTCCTTTACACATCACTAGCCTAGAGATAACTCAACCCTGCCCCTGTCCCTTACACAACACTAGCTTAGAGATAACTCAACCCTGCCCCTGTCCCTTACACATCACTAGCTTAGAAGAAGATGAGGAGGAGAAGGAAAATGAGAAGGAACATAGGGATGTAGAAGAGAAGGAATGGGGGAGGAGGAAGATGACGGCAAAGAGGAGAAGGAATAGAGGATGAGAAAGAGGACAGTGAAGAGGAGAAGGAAGAGGGGAGGAGGAAGAAGATGATGACGAAGAGGAGAAGGAATGGGGGAGGAGGAGGATGAGGAGGACAAAGAGGAGAAGGAATGGGGTATGAGGAAGAGGATGAAGAACAGAATGAGGAACAGGGAGGAGGAGGAAGATGACAATGAAGAGGAGAAGGAACGGGGGACTAGGAGGATGAGGAGGACAAAGAGGAGAAGGAATGGGGTATGAGGAAGAGGATGAAGAACAGAATAAGGAACAGGGAGGAGGAGGAAGATGACAATGAAGAGGAGAAGGAACGGGGGACTAGGAGGATGAGGAGGAAGAGGATGAAGAGAAGGAACAGGGGGAACAGGGGGAACAGGGGAGAAGGAGTGAAAAGGTCAGTCATTAGCATGTTCCATGAGTCTGTTTGTGTGTGGTGAGCAAATGCTGAGGGTGGCATTCAGGCCTTCAGACTAATCCAATTGGCATTTAATTAACTGGGGACCCAGTAAAGGGAGTTGACTTGCTCTAATCGATTCCAGATCGTCAGACAATACAAATAAACAGTCCCACTCAGGAGTCTGACAGCGAGAAGGCTGGATTAGCCCTGGTTCCACTACACCAAACCAGCAGCTCCCAGAAAGGGTGAAGCAACCTTTGCACCACAAACAAACAAACACACACACTGGTTTCCCCCCAGGCCCTCTCGTTTGCCTTTGCTGTGGCACACATGAACGACCAGTTGGGTCTGGGCAAAACAACATGTCAAACAAGAAGATTGGACAAATAAACAAACTGGTACTGTGCAAGGGAGAAGAGTAGATATAGGAGTAGTGGGGTTTGTGTCAGAGGTCCAACCAACAAACAGAACGGTTGGGGTGTCTGAGGAGTCCCTGTGGGGCCTTCACCACTCGCTGCCTTGGCAACCCTTTACCACCGGCCCACACTCTTCCATTGGCTTATTGGCTTATTGGACACAGCCCCAGGCCTGTGGCTGCTGTGTTTTTCTGGGCTCGCCCGCGGGGATCTTGGCGCTGCCAAGCACGGTCACTTGTGCTTAGAGTGGCACACATACTGAGAGAGACAGCACTGAATACAGGCTTCTGCCCCAAATGACACTCTAGTCCCTACATAGTGCACTACTTTTGACCAGAACCATATGGCCATGTGACCCTATGGAACCTGGTCAAAAGTAGTGCACTATGTAGGGAATAGGGTGGCATTTGAGATATCGCACAAGGACTGGACTGAAGAGAGACCCCGCCCCTGTCCCTAACAGTGTGACCCAGGCCTGCCCTGAGAAAGGAAGGGGAGAGACCCCGCCCCTGTCCCTAACAGTGTGACCCAGGCCTGCCCTGAGAAAGGAAGGGGAGAGACCCCGCCCCTGTCCCTAACAGTGTGACCCAGGCCTGCCCTGAGAAAGGAAGGGGAGAGACCCTGTCCCTGTCCCTAACAGTGTTACCCAGGCCTGCCCTGAGAAAGGAAGGAGAGAGACCCTGCCCCTGTCCCTAACAGTGTGACCCAGGCCTGCCCTGAGAAAGGAAGGGGAGAGACCCTGCCCCTGTCCCTAACAGTGTGACCCAGGCCTGCCCTGAGAAAGGAAGGGGAGAGACCCTGCCCCTGTCCCTAACAGTGTGACCCAGGCCTGCCCTGAGAAAGGAAGGGGAGAGACCCTGTCCCTGTCCCTAACAGTGTTACCCAGGCCTGCCCTGAGAAAGGAAGGGGAGAGACCCTGTCCCTGTCCCTAACAGTGTTACCCAGGCCTGCCCTGAGAAAGGAAGGGGAGAGACCCTGCCCCTGTCCCTAACAGTGTGACCCAGGCCTGCCCTGAGAAAGGAAGGGGAGAGACCCTGCCCCTGTCCCTAACAGTGTTACCCAGGCCTGCCCTGAGAAAGGAAGGGGAGAGACCCTGCCCCTGTCCCTAACAGTGTTACCCAGGCCTGCCCTGAGAAAGGAAGGGGAGAGACCCTGCCCCTGTCCCTAACAGTGTGACCCAGGCCTGCCCTGAGAAAGGAAGGGGAGAGACCCTGCCCCTGTCCCTAACAGTGTGACCCAGGCCTGCCCTGAGAAAGGAAGGGGAGAGACCCTGCCCCTGTCCCTAACAGTGTGACCCAGGCCTGCCCTGAGAAAGGAAGGGGAGAGACCCTGCCCCTGTCCCTAACAGTGTGACCCAGGCCTGCCCTGAGAAAGGAAGGGGAGAGACCCTGCCCCTGTCCCTAACAGTGTGACCCAGGCCTGCCCTGAGAAAGGAAGGGAGAGACCCTGCCCCTGACCCTAACAGTGTGACCCAGGCCTGCCCTGAGAAAGGAAGGGAGAGACCCTGCCCCTGACCCTAACAGTGTGACCCAGGCCTGCCCAGCGGCTTTTGAGCTCCATCAGATGCACTTAGCACAGATCTCTTGACACCAGGTTGAGAGAGAGGACAAAGGGAAACTTAGAGAGCTTACCCCCCCACACACACACACACTGAAAAGGCCCACACACAGACACACAGCTGAATTATTTATCAGCTACATCAGAGCTCTGATATAACCGCAAGACAGGGAGTGTCTTGGCTAAGGCGGGAGGGAGAGGGTGAATGGATGGGTGGAGGAGGGGGGGTAGATGGATGGAGGGGGATGGATGGAGGGGAGGGGGGGTAGATGGATGGAGGGGGATGGATGGAGGGGAGGGGGGGTAGATGGATGGAGGAGGGGGGAGTAGATGGATGGAGGAGGGGGGGTAGATGGATGGAGGAGGGGGGGTAGATGGATGGAGGAGGGGGGGTAGATGGATGGAGGAGGGGGGTAGATGGATGGAGGAGGGGGGTAGATGGATGGAGGAGGGGGGGTAGATGGATGGAGGAGGGGGGATAGATGGATGGAGGAGGGGGGGTAGATGGATGGAGGAGGGGGGTAGATGGATGGAGGAGGGGGGGTAGATGGATGGAGGAGGGGGGTAGATGGATGGAGGAGGGGGGTAGATGGATGGAGGAGGGGGGGGTAGATGGATGGAGGAGGGGGGGTAGATGGATGGAGGAGGGGGTAGATGGATGGAGGAGGGGGGTAGATGGATGGAGGAGGGGGGGTAGATGGATGGAGGAGGGGGGGTTAGATGGATGGAGGAGGGGGGGGGTAGATGGATGGAGGGGGGGGGTAGATGGATGGAGGGGAGGGGGGTAGATGGATGGAGGAGGGGGGTAGATGGATGGAGGGGAGGGGGGTAGATGGATGGAGGGGAGGGGGGGTAGATGGATGGAGGAGGGGGGGTAGATGGATGGAGGAGGGGGGTAGATGGATGGAGGAGGGGGGGGGGTAGATGGATGGAGGGGGGGGGTAGATGGATGGAGAGGAGGGGGGGTAGATGGATGGAGGGGAGGGGGGTAGATGGATGGAGGGGAGGGGGGGTAGATGGATGGAGGAGGGGGGGTAGATGGATGGAGGGGGGGGTAGATGGATGGAGAGGAGGGGGGGTAGATGGATGGAGGGGGGGGTAGATGGATGGAGAGGAGGGGGGGTAGATGGATGGAGGGGAGGGGGGTAGATGGATGGAGGGGAGGGGGGGTAGATGGATGGAGGAGGGGGGGTAGATGGATGGAGGGGGGGGGTAGATGGATGGAGAGGGGGGGGGTAGATGGATGGAGGGGGGGGGTAGATGGATGGAGAGGAGGGGGGGTAGATGGATGGAGGGGAGGGGGGTAGATGGATGGAGGGGAGGGGGGTAGATGGATGGAGGAGGGGGGGTAGATGGATGGAGGGGGGGGTAGATGGATGGAGAGGGGGGGGGGGTAGATGGATGGAGGGGAGGGGGGTAGATGGATGGAGGGGAGGGGGGGGGGTAGATGGATGGAGGAGGGGGGGTAGATGGATGGAGGGGAGGGGGGGTAGATGGATGGAGGAGGGGGGGTAGATGGATGGAGGAGGGGGGTAGATGGATGGAGGAGGGGCGGGTAGATGGATGGAGGGGAGGGGGGGTAGATGGATGGAGGGGAGGGGGGGTAGATGGATGGAGGAGGGGGGGTAGATGGATGGAGAGGAGGGGGGGTAGATGGATGGAGGGGAGGGGGGTAGATGGATGGAGGGGAGGGGGGGTAGATGGATGGAGGAGGGGGGGTAGATGGATGGAGGAGGGGGGGTAGATGGATGGAGGGGAGGGGGGTAGATGGATGGAGGGGAGGGGGGTAGATGGATGGAGGGGAGGGGGGGTAGATGGATGGAGGGGAGGGGGGGTAGATGGATGGAGGAGGGGGGGTAGATGGATGGAGGAGGGGGGGTAGATGGATGGAGGGGAGGGGGGGTAGATGGATGGAGGGGAGGGGGGGTAGATGGATGGAGGGGAGGGGGGGTAGATGGATGGAGGAGGGGGGTAGATGGATGGAGGGAGGGGGGGTAGATGGATGGAGGAGGGGGGTAGATGGATGGAGGGGAGGGGGTAGATGGATGGAGGAGGGGGGTAGATGGATGGAGGGGAGGGGGGGTAGATGGATGGAGGAGGGGGGTAGATGGATGGAGGAGGGGGGATAGATGGATGGAGGAGGGGGGTAGATGGATGGAGGGGAGGGGGGTAGATGGATGGAGGAGGGGGGTAGATGGATGGAGGAGGGGGGGTAGATGGATGAGGAGGGGGGTAGATGGATGGAGGGGAGGGGGGTAGATGGATGGAGGAGGGGGGGTAGATGGATGGAGGGGGGGGATAGATGGATGGAGGAGGGGGGTAGATGGATGGAGGGGAGGGGGGTAGATGGATGGAGGAGGGGGGTAGATGGATGGAGGAGGGGGGTAGATGGATGGAGGAGGGGGGGTAGATGGATGGAGGAGGGGGGGTAGATGGATGGAGGAGGGGGGGTAGATGGATGGAGGAGGGGGGTAGATGGATGGAGGAGGGGGGGTAGATGGATGGAGGGGAGGGGGGGTAGATGGATGGAGGAGGGGGGGTAGATGGATGGAGGGGAGGGGGGGTAGATGGATGGAGGAGGGGGGGTAGATGGATGGAGGAGGGGGGTAGATGGATGAGGAGGGGGGTAGATGGATGGAGGAGGGGGGGTAGATGGATGGAGGAGGGGGGTAGATGGATGGAGGAGGGGGGGTAGATGGATGGAGGAGGGGGGGTAGATGGATGGAGGAGGGGGGTAGATGGATGGAGGGGAGGGGGGTAGATGGATGGAGGGGAGGGGGGGTAGATGGATGGAGGGGAGGGGGGTAGATGGATGGAGGAGGGGGGGTAGATGGATGGAGGAGGGGGGTAGATGGATGGAGGAGGGGGGGTAGATGGATGGAGGAGGGGGGTAGATGGATGGAGGAGGGGGGGTAGATGGATGAAGGAGGGGGGGTAGATGGATGGAGGAGGGGGGTAGATGGATGAAGGAGGGGGGGTAGATGGATGGAGGAGGGGGGTAGATGGATGGAGGGGAGGGGGGTAGATGGATGGAGGAGGGGGGGTAGATGGATGGAGGAGGGGGGGTAGATGGATGGAGGAGGGGGGGTAGATGGATGAAGGAGGGGGGGTAGATGGATGGAGGAGGGGGGTAGATGGATGGAGGGGAGGGGGGTAGATGGATGGAGGAGGGGGGGTAGATGGATGGAGGAGGGGGGATAGATGGATGGAGGAGGGGGGGTAGATGGATGGAGGAGGGGGGGTAGATGGATGGAGGAGGGGGGTAGATGGATGGAGGAGGGGGGGTAGATGGATGGAGGAGGGGGGGTAGATGGATGGAGGAGGGGGGTAGATGGATGGAGGAGGGGGGGTAGATGGATGGAGGAGGGGGGTAGATGGATGGAGGAGGGGGGTAGATGGATGGAGGAGGGGGGGTAGATGGATGGAGGAGGGGGGATAGATGGATGGAGGAGGGGGGGTAGATGGATGGAGGAGGGGGGGTAGATGGATGGAGGAGGGGGGGTAGATGGATGGAGGAGGGGGGTAGATGGATGGAGGAGGGGGGTAGATGGATGGAGGAGGGGGGGTAGATGGATGGAGGAGGGGGGGGTAGATGGATGGAGGAGGGGGATGGATGGAGGAGGGGGGTAGATGGATGGAGGAGGGGGGTAGATGGATGGAGGAGGGGGGGTAGATGGATGGAGGAGGGGGGTAGATGGATGGAGGAGGGGGGTAGATGGATGGAGGAGGGGGGGTAGATGGATGGAGGAGGGGGGGTAGATGGATGGAGGAGGGGGGGGTAGATGGATGGAGGAGGGGGATGGATGGAGGAAGGGGGGTAGATGGATGGAGGAGGGGGGATAGATGGATGGAGGAGGGGGGGTAGATGGATGGAGGAAGGGGGGTAGATGGATGGAGGAGGGGGGTAGATGGATGGAGGAGGGGGGGTAGATGGATGGAGGAGGGGGGATAGATGGATGGAGGAGGGGGGTAGATGGATGGAGGAGGGGGGGTAGATGGATGGAGGAGGGGGGTAGATGGATGGAGGAGGGGGGTAGATGGATGGAGGAGGGGGGGTAGATGGATGGAGGAGGGGGGATAGATGGATGGAGGAGGGGGGGTAGATGGATGGAGGAGGGGGGTAGATGGATGGAGGAGGGGGGGTAGATGGATGGAGGAGGGGGGTAGATGGATGGAGGAGGGGGGTAGATGGATGGAGGAGGGGGGGTAGATGGATGGAGGAGGGGGGGGGTAGATGGATGGAGGAGGGGGATGGATGGAGGAAGGGGGATGGATGGAGGGGGATGGATGGAGGAAGGGGGATAAAGGAGTTTGGCTAAGACAGTCCATCAAGAGGACCATTATTTTTAATTGAATATGCAGGTTTGGAGTTGTATTTATGAAGCATCTCAGAGTAGGAGTGCTGATCTAGGATCAGGTCAGCCCTGTCCATACAATCTGATTTAATGTGATACCCTGTTTAAAAGGGTTACATGGGCTTACAGAGGGTTACAGAGGGTTACAGGGGCTTAAAGAGGCGTACAGAGGGTTACAGAGGCTTACAGAGTCTTACAAAGGCATACAGAGGCTTACAGAGGCTTAAAGAGGCTTAAAGAGGCTTACATAGGGTTACAGAGGGTTACAGAGGCTTACAGAGGCTTACAGAGGCTTACAGGGGGTTACAGTGGGTTACAAAGGGTTACAGAGGCTTAAAGAGGCTTACAGAGGGTTACATAAGCTTACATAGGCTTACAGAGGCATACAGAGGGTTTCAGAGGCTCACAGAGGCTCACAGAGGCATACAGATGATTACAGAGGCGTTAATAAGGTTACAGAGGGTTACAGAGGGTTACAGAGGGTTACAGGGGGCACAGAGGGTTACAGGGAGCTACATAAGGTTACAGAGGGTTGCAGGGGGTTACAGTGGGTTACAGAGGGTTACAGGGGGTTACAGGGGGTTACAGAGGGTTACAGGGAGCTACATGGGGTTACAGAGGGTTACAGGGGGTTACAGGGAGCTACATGGGGTTACAAAGGGTTACAGAGGGTTACAGGGGGTTACAGAGGGTTACAGGGGGTTACAGGGGGTTACGGGGGGTTACAGAGGGTTACAGGGGGTTACAGGGAGCTACATGGGGTTACAGGGGGTTACAGAGGGTTACAGAGGGTTACAGAGGGTTACAGGGGGTTACAGAGGGTTACAGAGGGTTACAGGGGGTTACAGGGGGTTACAGAGGGTTACAGGGGGTTACAGGGGGTTACAGGGGGTTACAGGGGGTTACAGAGGGTTACAGGGGGTTTTAGTGGGTTACAGAGGGTTACAGGGGGTTACCGTGGGTTACAGGGGGTTACAGTGGGTTACAGGGAGCTACATGGGGTTACAGAGGGTTACAGTGGGTTACAGGGGGTTACAGAGGGTTACAGTGGGTTACAGTGGGTTACAGAGGGTTACAGGGAGATACATGGGGTTACAGAGGGTTACAGGGGGTTATAGTGGGTTACAGAGGGTTACAGGGGGTTACCGTGGGTCACAGGGGGTTACAGTGGGTTACAGTGGGTTACAGGGGGTTACAGGGAGATACATGGGGTTACAGAGGGTTATAGTGGGTTACAGAGGGTTACAGGGGGTTACCGTGGGTCACAGTGGGTTACAGTGGGTTACAGGGGGTTACAGGGGGTTACAGGGGGTTACAGAGGGTTACAGTGGGTTACAGAGGGTTACAGGGAGATACATGGGGTTACAGAGGGTTACAGGGGGTTACAGGGGGTTACAGAGGGTTACAGGGGGTTACAGTGGGTTACAGGGAGCTACAGAAGGTTACAGTGGGTTACAGAGGGTTACAGAGGGTTACAGACTAAACCAAAGGAAGCCAAGAAGTCACCTAAGGAACAAAGTAGAGTCAAATAAAGCTCTCAGCGACGGCTCATTAAACTGCACTTAACCAATGTAACGTCTGTTGTTGCTTTTCACAAAACAAATAAACCGAAAAGCTTGATTTGGGATATAATTTGAATATTCAAATGTTAATGCAAATTAGGTGACTGCTGTCAGAATAAATGGCTGTTAAAGGTAGAAGTCACTGCACGCATCCGGACACCAGGTTTTAAACGATGCCAAAATAACTTTATTTCTTAAACATTTTTGGGGATAGCCTGGAAATTAACTCGGCAGGGAATTCCTGATTAGTGCCAATATTTACGTAAGTGAAAGAACTCAGTTGTGTGTAGGTAATGCTTTAATACAGGGCTGCTGGCAGAAAGGGAACTCAAGCACACCAGACTGATTTAACAGTATCTAAGGAGGACCTGTCTCAGACGGCCATACACACACACACACACACACACACACACACACACACACACACACACACACACACACACACACACACACACACACACACACACACACACACACCCCCACACACACACACACACACACAGAGGCAGGGTGGGTGGTCTGGTTCTGGCTGAGTGCTATCTTCCACATCAGACCATAAAACCAGAAACGCTACAGTCTAAGCATCCAGACTCACTCACCTAACGACAGCACCAATATTTAGTCGAAACCTAAGGATTTCCCAGGCATTCACTGAAACCATACTTGACAGAAAAATCTCTGAATTACACCTGAAGAGAAGCCCTACAGTCATCTACAGTCAAGCCCCCACTAACATACCAATAACATTCTCCAAGAAACCCAGAGGCTGAGATTAAATGCCAGGCACACTATTAGGGAAAGTAGGGATACCTAGTCAGTGGTCAAACTGAATATATTCAACTGAAATGTGTCTTCCGCATTTAATCCAACTCCTGTGAATCATTAGAAACTTTTTAAGGTCATTTACACCACCATGTGCAGAATGTACCATGAATGCAATCTCCTCCAAAGAAAATGTCTTTAAAAGATGCATTGGCAGCTGTATCCGTATAGCGTGCTGTGCCGTATAGCGTGCTGTGCCGTATAGCGTGCTGTGCCGTATAGCGTGCTGTGCCGTATAGCGTCCTATGCCGTATGGCGTGCTGTGCCGTAGGGCGTGCTGTGCCGTAGGGCGTGCTGTGCCGTATGGCGTGCTGTGCCGTAGGGCGTGCTGTGCCGTAGGGCGTGCTGTGCCGTAGGGCGTGCTGTGCCGTCATGGCGTCCTGTGCCGTATGGCGTGCTGTGCCGTATGGCGTGCTGTGCCGTATGGCGTGCTGTGCCGTATAGCGTCCTGTGCCGTAGGGCGTGCTGTGCCGTAGGGCGTGCTGTGCCGTATGGCGTGCTGTGCCGTATAGCGTGCTGTGCCGTATAGCGTGCTGTGCCGTATAGCGTGCTGTGCCGTATAGCGTCCTGTGCCGTATGGCGTGCTGTGCCGTAGGGCGTGCTGTGCCGTAGGGCGTGCTGTGCCGTATGGCGTGCTGTGCCGTAGGGCGTGCTGTGCCGTATGGCGTACTGTGCCGTATGGCGTCCTGTGCCGTATGGCGTGCTGTGCCGTATGGCGTGCTGTGCCGTATGGCGTGCTGTGCCGTATAGCGTCCTGTGCCGTATGGCGTGCTGTGCCGTAGGGCGTGCTGTGCCGTAGGGCGTGCTGTGCCGTATGGCGTGCTGTGCCGTATAGCGTCCTGTGCCGTATAGCGTGGTGTGCCGTATAGCGTCCTGTGCCGTATAGCGTCCTGTGCCGTATAGCGTGCTGTGCCGTATAGCGTGCTGTGCCGTATAGCGTCCTGTGCCGTATAGCGTGCCGTGCCGTATAGCGTGCCGTGCCGTATAGCGTGCCGTGCCGTATAGCGTGCCGTGCCGTATAGCGTCCCGTGCCGTATAGCGTGCCGTGCCGTATAGCGTGCTGTGCCGTATAGCGTGCTGTGCCGTATAGCGTGCTGTGCCCTATAGCGTGCTGTGCCGTATAGCGTCCTGTGCCGTATAGCGTGCTGTGCCCTATAGCGTACTGTGCCGTATAGCGTCCTGTGCCGTATAGCGTCCTGTGCCGTATAGCGTCCTGTGCCGTATAGCGTGCTGTGCCGTATAGCGTCCTGTGCCGTATAGCGTGCCGTGCCGTAAAGCGTACCGTGCCGTATAGCGTGCCGTGCCGTATAGCGTGCTGTGCCCTATAGCGTGCCGTGCCCTATAGCGTGCCGTGCCGTATAGCGTGCCGTGCCGTATAGCGTGCCGTGCCGTATAGCGTGCCGTGCCGTATAGCGTGCCGTGCCGTATAGCGTACTGTGCCCTATAGCGTGCTGTGCCCTATAGTGTGCTGTGCCGTATAGAGTCCTGTGCCGTATAGCGTCCTGTGCCGTATAGCGTCCTGTGCCGTATAGCGTGCTGTGCCGTATAGCGTGCTGTGCCGTATAGCGTGCTGTGCCGTATAGCGTGCTGTGCTGTATAGTGTGCTCTGCATTGAATCCCAGTCCAAGTCATATTCTACAAAAGGGGTAAAGGTGTCGATCGTTTCCCTGAATACTACATTTAAGCTTGAGTTTTGATTTTGATGAAATCCCTGTGTCTGCGAGTGCAAAAGCGGTCCATTGCATGACCCTCATGTCTCTACCATAAAAATGTAATGAGATTGAATGCTGCACTTCCTTATTTTTACTTCCTGCTTTACTCCCATGGGTAAAATGTTACTATGGCCTCTGGTCCACCCACTACAGCCCTATTGACTTGAATGGTGACGTCCCTTCCTGTAATTATATTTCTATAATCTCTGTTTCACAGTAAATGAGGAAGAATGGAACACGTTGTATCTACCAAGACCCATCTCTCCAAACAACGACAGGTCCATGAAGAATGGAACACGTTGTATCTACCAAGACCCATCTCTCCAAACCACGACAGGTCCATGAAGACTGGAACACGTTGTATCTACCAAGACCATTCTCTCCAAACAACGACAGGTCCATGAAGACTGGAACACGTTGTATCTACCAAGACCCATCTCTCCAAACCACGACAGGTCCAGGATCAGATCAAAGTCCAAAAAGAGCAGACGCTGCGATTTGCTCATTTGTTAAGCAGAAAATGGTTTATTTTCTCTTCAAATATCAGTTTTGTTTAGTTACATCTGAGCAACCAACAGACCCAGGGAGGCAGTAATCGATTCAGACAGACGTGTGTATCCCATCTCACCAGCATGGCTTGATGCCACACTGCTAGCTAGTTGGCTGGGGCGTTGCTTATTGGAGCCCTGAAGCATATTATATAAATGTTATAACGCTTCCTACTAACCACCAGCCCCATTTTCAAATGTTCCTCTGGGAGGGCAAGTGAGATATAGCCTACTGTATATAGTATGTTGTTCAAGAGGATGCAATACAGGAGAAAATATATCACCAAGGAGCCTCTAATAGGGTTCATGTTTTTGGGGGTTGAACATCAACGTTTAGCCATTAGCCATTTGCAGGAAGAAAGTTCAAGAATAATGACTGTACCCATTATGACACAAGAGGATTTAGCTGGATGGTAGAGTGCTTGACTTTCACTTGATCCCTTGAAAAGAGGGAGAGTGGGAGGGGGGAGGGAGGGAGGGAGGAAGGAAGAGATGGAAGGAAGGAAAGAGGAAAAGAAGGAAAGGAAAGAGAGAGAGGGAGAGGGAGAGGGAGAGGTTAGAAAACCCATAATGGAAGAAAATTAAATATATGTAGAACTAATTATGTGGTCTAGATGGATCCAGAGTCATGGAGGTAGAACTAATGATGTGGTCTAGATGGATCCAGAGTCATGGAGGTAGAACTAATGATGTGGTCTAGATGGATCCAGAGTCATGGAGGTAGAACTAATGATGTGGTCTAGATGGATCCATAGTCATGGAGGTAAAACTAATGATGTGGTCTAGATGGATCCATAGTCATGGAGGTAGAACTAATGATGTGGTCTAGATGGATCCATAGTCATGGAGGTAGAACTAAGGATGTGGTCTAGATGGATCCAGAGTCATGGAGGTAGAACTAATGATGTGGTCTAGATGGATCCAGAGTCATGGAGGTAGAACTAATGATGTGGTGTAGACGGATCCAGAGTCATGGAGGTAGAACTAAGGATGTGGTGTAGACGGATCCAGAGTCATGGAGGTAGAACTAATGATGTGGTGTAGACGGATCCAGAGTCATGGAGGTAGAACTAATGATGTGGTCTAGATGGATCCATAGTCATGGAGGTAGAACTAATGATGTGGTCTAGATGGATCCATAGTCATGTAGGTAGAACTAATGATGTGGTCTAGATGGATCCAGAGTCATGGAGGTAGAACTAATGATGTGGTCTAGATGGATCCAGAGTCATGGAGGTAGAACTAATGATGTGGTGTAGACGGATCCAGAGTCATGGAGGTAGAACTAAGGATGTGGTGTAGACGGATCCAGAGTCTTGGAGGTAGAACTAATGATGTGGTGTAGACGGATCCAGAGTCATGGAGGTAGAACTAATGATGTGGTCTAGATGGATCCAGAGTCTTGGAGGTAGAACTAATGATGTGGTCTAGATGGATCCATAGTCATGGAGGTAGAACTAATGATGTGGTCTAGATGGATCCAGAGTCATGGAGGTAGAACTAATGATGTGGTGTAGATGGATCCAGAGTCATGGAGGTAGAACTAATGATGTGGTCTAGATGGATCCAGAGTCTTGGAGGTAGAACTAATGATGTGGTGTAGATGGATCCATAGTCATGGAGGTAGAACTAATGATGTGGTCTAGATGGATCCAGAGTCATGGAGGTAGAACTAATGATGTGGTGTAGATGGATCCAGAGTCATGGAGGTAGAACTAATGATGTGGTGTAGATGGATCCAGAGTCATGGAGGTAGAACTAATGATGTGGTGTAGATGGATCCATTAGCGAGTCATTAGCAAGCTCATTAAAGGGGGATAAGTGATTCTTACAGATGATTAACTCACAAAAAAAACACATGTAAAAAATCACATGGGAAAAAGGGACACGTGACTTTTTCACTTTTATTTCATTGGGAAGAGTGGTAGGGTTTTCAAAGAGACTATGTGTTTGTACCACAACAGACCAATCACAGAGATCCTTTTTAAACCCATCTATCCGATCTATCCATCCATCCATATCCACAAACAGAAAGAAAGAGTGGCATTGACAGAAAAGTGGAATGGGGTAATGGGTATGCAGCAATTAACTTCCCTCTTTTCTTGAAAGAGGTTTAGTGCCGATCTATTGAAAGTCATTCAGCCCGTCTTGAGAAGAAAACGCTAGCAGTGTAAAACGCCTTGAAACCAGGCCGCAAGGTTTTGAAGTTGCAGGTGGTGGCTACCTCATAACATGACCATGAGAAACCATAAGGATTCATGTGCACAGCACTTTCACATGTCCATATTCACATTTTAATGTCAATTAGGGCTTTCAAATTATTTTTAAAAAATGTTATGGAGTTTATCGCTGGATTTGCTCAAATTGAGCTGTAATTTTAGATTTTTTATACAAAAAATAATTACAAGAATATTGTCGTTTTGATTTTGACTGAAGTAATGGTTAGCAAATTCAGGTAAATTAATAAACACACTTTCTTTACCCTGACAAGTCAAATAGTTTTGACATGGCATTGTTGTTTTTAGCTGTATAGATTATGTAAAGTATTTAGGATTTTTTCAGTCTATTTGGAACACTTTCAGACAATGCACACAAAAAAAAAGAATTACAAAAAGTTAACTTGAGTTAAGTGATGAACTGTGACAGTGCTAATTGTAACATGCTAAAGGGGATAAATAGGAAGACACGGAGGGCTATCTCCTCCGTTCTTTTCACTGGGCTTCTTCCAACGGTCACTTACCACCGTATGAAGAAGAGAGCTGTGCATCTGCAGCAGTAACACTCTGAATGGACGGCTCAGGAATAACAAATCAGTATTTTTAACACACTTTCATTATTTTACTCAGGTAGGCTAAGTTACCTTTTTTACAGAATGGTATTATGGAATTTTTTATTCCATATGTAGAACTATTGCTACTTCAATATGTTAACACCACCTTGAAGAGAATCATACTATTTCTCCACCACAAATGAACTTGCAATTTCACGTGAAAAAGTTAGATTTTCACATGTGAATGTTTCTTACATGTGAAACTGCAAATTAGATTTTCACGTGATTGTTTCACATGAGTTTTTAACATGTGATTTCACGTGATTGTTTCACATGAGTTTTTAACATGTGATTTCACGTGATTGTTTCACATGAGTTTTTAACATGTGATTTCACGTGATTGTTTCACATGAGTTTTTAACATGTGATTTCACGTGATTGTTTCACATGAGTTTTTAACATGTGCGACTGCAATTCAAATGTGAGGTGAAAACGTGCTTTTCTTCTCACGTGAAAAAATGGACTCTTAAATGTAATACATGTTCAAATAAGGTTCCACAGGTGAAATATAAATATAAGAAACTGCAAATTTGACATGTGTTTTCTTTTGTAATGTTAGAGCACCATCACACTCCAATGCTTCCTCCCCCTCCTCTTCTGTCTTTATCCCAGGCAGTCGGAGACACTCTGTCCCCTTGAACAGTAGAGAAGAGATGAGAGATGGAGTGGGAATGAAGAGGGAGGAGAAGAGGAAGCGAGAGGGGAGAGACACGAGAATGGGGGACTAAAGCGGGGGACTGAACACAATTATATTTCTTATTTTGTTGGGAAGAGCGGTAAGGTTTCCATAGAGACGAGGTGTTTGTACCACAACAGACCAATCACAGAGATCCTTTTTAAACCCACCTAACCGTCTATCCATCCATATCCACAAACGGAATGAAAGAGTGGCATTGACAGAAAAGTGGAATGGGGTAATGGATATGCAGCAATTAACTTCCCTCTTTTCTTGAAAGAGGTTTAGTGCCGATCTATTGAAAGTCATTCAGCCCGTCTTGAGAAGAAAACGCTAGCAGTGTAAAACGCCTTGAAACCAGGCCGCAAGGAGGAGGGAGGAGACGACCTGACAGACAAGCAACAGCTTTATTCTACCTAGTTACCCTAACAAAGATAAGACAGAGAGAGAGAGAGAGAGAGAGAGAGAGAGAGAGAGAGAGAGAGAGAGAGAGAGAGAGAGAGAGAGAGAGAGAGAGAGAGAGAGAGAGAGAGAGAGAGAGAGAGAGAGAGAGTGAGAGAGAGTGAGAGAGAGAGAGAGAAATCCAAAGAGAGTTGGGATGACAGGTAAAATGACCTCTCAGCGCTAAATAAAGAAATGTATAAAAACAAATAGCGCTGTGAGGGAGAGGAAGAGGCCTGGACCGAGGTGGTTTGCATCGGCCCCGGCCTCCATTCATTGTGGATGGAGACATGTTGGGCGGCCATGGCAGGCGGTGAAAGAGCGACGGCTCCTCTCCCCTGTCTGTGAACCAGGTGCAGCAGACTGATAACACACCACAGCCCTGTCAGCACCAGCCCTTTATTTTTAGGGAGCAATATCCTCTGCCTGCGTCAGTGAATGGCCTTCAATCACCGCCACCGCCTTTCACTCCTCTTTCTTTATTTCCCTTTTTGCCCCCTCCACCCCTCTCCTCCACCCTTCTCCTCCCCCTCTCCTCTCTCATTCCAGAGGACAGCCAGCAAATGTTCCTCACGTCCTCCTTCTTTGTCATGAATGTCATTTCGTTTCGAGGGCAGTGGAGGTGGGGTGAGGAGGGTGAAGTGTGGTGTCACACAGATTGGCTGGAGTCTGGATGGTCTCTGTCTAGAGAATACCCCCTCTGTCTAGAGTAGACCCCCTCTGTCTAGAGAATACCCCCTCTGTCTAGAGAATACCCCCTCTGTCTAGAGTAGACCTCCTCTGTCTAGAGAATACCCCCTCTGTCTAGAGAATACCCCCCCTCTGTCTGGAGAATACCCCCCCTCTGTCTGGAGAATACCCCCCCTCTGTCTGGAGAATACCCCCCCTCTGTCTGGAGAATACCCCCCCTCTGTCTAGAGAAGACCCCCCCTCTGTCTAGAGAAGGCCCCCTCTGTCTAGAGTAGACCCCCTCTGTCTAGAGTAGACCCCCTCTGTCTAGAGTAGACCCCCTCTGTCTAGAGTAGACCCCCTCTGTCTAGAGTAGACCACATCTGTCTAGAGTATACCCCCTATGTCTAGAGTAGACCCCCTTTGTCTAGAGAATACCACATCTGTCTAGAGAATACCCCCTTTATCTAGAGTAGACCCCCTCTGTCTAGAGTAGACCACATCTGTCTAGAGAAGACCCCACTGTCTAGAGTAGACCCCCCCTCTGTCTGGAGAATACCCCCTCTGTCTAGAGAAGACTCCTCCTGGGGAGCCTTGTCTATACAACGAAAGGTTATAGCGCAGTATAAGGACTGTATGTACTGTGTGTGTGTCAGGTTTTCCGTTAGCTGGTAATTGTGGCTTTTGGATGTTTTTTGTTGTTGAAAATCAGATAAATAAAAGTGGCCATTTGTCCAGCAGAAGAATAAGAAATCCATTGTGAAATAGTGCTTTCTAGCCGCTTCATTGATGGAAATACCAGTTGATGGAAATACATTTGATCGGCCATCTTATCGGTCTACGGGTTAATTTGCATAACTTAGCGGAATTAAATTGGCGCGTGTACATATTTGTTATGTATCTTATTTATAACATCCGCACAGCATACAGATACAGAGCCTATGAACTGAAAATCTGGCAGACAGCGATTTTATAAGCCCAATCACTGCACAACAATTATTAATGCAATAGTGTGTTAAAAATCATTTTTGGGCAAAACATATTTTTCATTAATTTCTGAACTGGTAATTGAAGCGCGCTTCCCAATGCATCCTCAACGGAAGGCTGGCTTCATCAGCGCGTCACACACCACTTTGCAATGAGCTGGAGGCAGAATCCATTTTGAAAACATATAGCTAGTTACTTGTTTGAAACTGGAAACTTTTACTACAAATTATGAGGCATGTTTTACCTTGTAACATCCGACCATATCCGTGGAGGCAATTATTTTCTCTCATGTTCAATTGGTTATCAACTTTCTTTAATTGTCCGGTAGCCAAATGCACGTTCATGCATAGCCTTCTGCATTGTGCAGATTTCTGCGCCGCGCTAATAATGTTAATAAATAATAGTTTATCAAAATTTTAAGCTTAAATGTTCAGATCTGTTGCATCAGACTCTTTTTGTTGTTGTTGCCTTTTAACGTCTTTCTACGTTACCTAGCTGGTTGCATGAATTTGGGATCTATCGTCCCACAACTGTCCCAGAGTCTGTTTGGGCTATTTCTTTCTCGACAAGCTGACCAATAGAATATGTCAAATGTTCTAGTATGAGGGATAGTACTGTACTGACCTTCTAGCCCGAAGTCCGGCGTACTATCGACTGTGCCGCAAAAGCATGCTCGTGCGGCAGGGTCGATATCTGCGGTTATAAACCCAGGGTCGTTACACCCGTCCCTCCTTTCAAAGAGCGCGTCCTCGCGCTAGCGAGAGGAACGCGCTCACCGGACAAGCACACGCACTGTCGTGGATGCAAGGTCCGATCACTTCTGACACCAGTGTAATGAAACAGCAGGGAGCAGGTCTCGAACCCTCGACCTTCTAGCCCGAGGTCCGGCGCGCTATCGAATGTGCCGCAAAAGCATGCTCAAGCGGCAGAGTCGATTTCCGGGGTTATAAACCCAGTGTCGTTACAGTACACTATAAGTACAAAAGTATGTGGACACCCTTTCAAATTAGTGGATTTGGCTATTTCAGCCACACCCGTTGATGACATATGTATAAAATCGAGCACACAGCCATGCAATCTCAATAGACAAACATTGGCAGTAGAATAGCCTTACTGAAGAGCTCATTGACTTTCAACGTGGCACCATCATAGGATGCCACCGTTCCAACAAGTCAGTTTGTCAAATTTCTGCCCTGTTAGAGCTGCCCCGGTCAACTGTACGTGCTGTTATTGTGAAGTAGAAACGTCTAGGAGCAAAAATGGCTCAGGTGCAAAGTGGTAGGCCACACAAGCTCACAGAACAGGACCGGTGAGTGCTGAAGCAAGTAAAAATTGTCTGTCCTCAGTTGCAACACTCACTACCGAGTTCCAAACTGCCTCTGGAGGCAACGTCAGCACAATAACTGTTTGTCTGGAGCTTCATGAAATGGGTTTCCATGGCAGAGCAAACGCACACAAGCCTAAGATCACCATGCGCAATGCCAAGCGTCGACTGGAGTGGTGTAAAGCTCGCCGCCATTGGACTCTGGAGCAGTGGAAATGCATTCTCTGACGTGATGAATCACACTTCACCATCTGGCAGTCCGACGGACAAATCTGGGTTTGGCGGATGCCAGGAGAACGCTATCTGCCCAAATGCATAGTGCCAACTGTAAAGTTTGGTGGAGGAGGAATAACGCTACAGCATACAATGACATTCTAGACAATTCTGTGCTTCTGTACTTCCAACTTTGTGGCAAACGTTTGGGGAAGGCCCTTTCCTGTTTCAACATGACAATGCCCCAGTGCATAAAGTGAGGTCCATACAGAAATGGTTTGTGGCGATCGGTGGAAGAACTTGACTGGCTGGCACAGAGCCCTGTCCTCAATCACATCGAACACCTTTAGGATGAATTGGAGCGCCAACGGCGAGCCAGGCCTAATTGCCCAACATCAGTGCCCAATCTCACTAATGCTCTTGTGGCTGAATGGAAGCAAGTTCCCACAGCAATGTTCCAACATCTAGTGGAAAGCCTTCTCAGAAGAGTGGAGGAGGCTGTTACAGCAGCAAAGGGGGGACCAACTCCATATTAATGCCAATGATTTTGGAATGAGATGTTCGACGACCAGTTGTCCACATACTTCTGGTCATGTAGTGTAGATTGAAATAGGCTCATAAGGCTAGGGGAAGCTTTCCCTAAGGAAATTGAATTCATTTCCAAAATTCTATAGCCTAATCAGTCTACTCCTGTCTATACAGAAATAAATGAAACCATTCAAAACAGGCTACTACAGCATGATTTGGCCACAGAGGATCATTAGCTTCCCCTAGTTGCCAGGCATATCGCAATATTTCAAAATGCCTTCAAGATGTCTTTTAGTTATCAAGATATTCAACTTAATTGAGCGAAGAACAGGAGGCCCTTCTTATTGGCACCAGAGGAGAGCATCGGCCATATCACCAGGAGGGGCCATATCCCTGGTGAGGGGCCATATCCCTGGTGAGTAGCCATATCACCAGGAGGGGCCATATCACCAGGGGGGGGCCATATCCCTGGTGAGTAGCCATATCCCTGGTGAGTAGCCATATCCCCGGTGAGTGGCCATATCCCTGGTGAGTGGCCATATCCCTGGTGAGTGGCCATATCCCTGGTGAGTAGCCATATCCCTGGTGAGTGGCCATATCCGAGTTGAGTAGCCATACCTCTGGTGATTAGCTATATCCCTGGTGAGTGGCCATATCCCTGGTGAGTAGCCATATCCCCGGTGAGTAGCCATATCTCCAGTGAGTAGCCATATCCCTGGTGAGTGGCCATATCCCTGGTGAGTGGCCATATCCCTGGCAAGTGGCCATATCCCTGGTGAGTGGCCATATCCCTGGTGAGTAGCCATATCCCTGGTGAGTGGCCATATCCCTGTTGAGTGGCCATGTCCCTGGTGAGTGGCCATATCCCTGGTGAGTAGCCATATCCCTGGTGTGTAACCATATGCCTGGTGAGTAGCCATATCCCTGGTGTGTAGCCATATCCCCGGTGAGTAGCCATATCTCCAGTGAGTAGCCATATCCCTGGTGAGAGGCCATATCCCTGGTGAGTAGCCATATCCCTGGTGAGTGGCCAAATCCCTGGTGAGTAGCCATATCCCCGGTGTGTAACCATATCCCCGGTGTGTAACCATATCCCCGGTGAGTAGCCATATCCCCGGTGTGTAGACATATCCCTGGTGTGTAGCCATATCCCTGGTGTGTAGCCATATCCCTGGTGAGTAGCCATATCCCCGGTGTGTAGCCATATCCCCGGTGTGTAGCCATATCCCTGGTGTGTAACCATATCCCTGGTGAGTGGCCATAACCCCGGTGTGTAGCCATATCCCTGGTGTGTAACCATATCCCTGGTGAGTAGCCATATCCCCGGTGTGTAGCCATATCCCTGGTGTGTAACCATATCCCTGGTGAGTAGCCATATCCCCGGTTTTTGGCCAAATCCCTGGTGAGTGGCCATATCCCCGGTGTGTAGCCATATCCCCGGTGTGTAACCATATCCCCGGTGTGTAGCCATATCCCCGGTGTGTAACCATATCCCTGGTGAGTAGCCATATCCCTGGTGAGTAGCCATATCCCCGGTGTGTAGCCATATCCCTGGTGAGTAGCCCTATCCCCGGTGTGAAACCATATCCCTGGTGAGTAGCCATATCCCTTGTGAGTAGCCATATCCCCGGTGAGTAGCCATATCCCCGGTGTGTAACCATATCCCTGGTGAGTAGCCATATCCCCGGTGAGTAGCCATATCCGAGTTGAGTAGCCATATCCCTGGTGTGTAACCATATCCCTGGTGAGTAGCCATATCCCCGGTGAGTAGCCATATCCCCGGTGAGTAGCCATATCCCCGGTGTGTAACCATATCCCTGGTGAGTAGCCATATCCCTGGTGAGTAGCCATATCCCCGGTGTGTAGCTATATCCCTGGTGTGTAACCATATCCCTGGTGAGTAGCCATATCCCCGGTGTGTAACCTTATCCCCGGTGAGTAGCCATATCCCTGGTGAGTAGCCATATCCCTGGTGAGTAGCCATATCCCCGGTGAGTAGCCATATCCCCGGTGAGTCACAATATCCCCGGTGAGTAGCCATATCCCCGGTGAGTAGCCATATCCCCGGTGTGTAACCATATCCCCGGTGAGTAGCCATATCCCCGGTGAGTAGCCATATCCCCGGTGAGTAGCCATATACCCGGTAAGTAGCCATATCCCTGGTGAGTAGCCATATCCCCGGTGAGTAGCCATATCCCCGGTGTGTAGCCATATCCCTGGTGAGTAGCCCTATCCCCGGTGTGTAACCATATCCCTGGTGAGTAGCCATATCCCTTGTGAGTAGCCATATCCCCGGTGAGTAGCCATATCCCCGGTGTGTAACCATATCCCTGGTGAGTAGCCATATCCCCGGTGAGTAGCCATATCCGAGTTGAGTAGCCATATCCCTGGTGTGTAACCATATCCCTGGTGAGTAGCCATATCCCTTGTGAGTAGCCATATCCCCGGTGAGTAGCCATATCCCCGGTGTGTAACCATATCCCTGGTGAGTAGCCATATCCCCGGTGAGTAGCCATATCCGAGTTGAGTAGCCATATCCCTGGTGTGTAACCATATCCCTGGTGAGTAGCCATATCCCCGGTGAGTAGCCATATCCCCGGTGAGTAGCCATAACCCCGGTGTGTAACCATATCCCTGGTGAGTAGCCATATCCCTGGTGAGTAGCCATATCCCCGGTGTGTAGCTATATCCCTGGTGTGTAACCATATCCCTGGTGAGTAGCCATATCCCCGGTGAGTAGCCATATCCCCGGTGAGTCGCAATATCCCCGGTGAGTAGCCATATCCCCGGTGAGTAGCCATATCCCCGGTGTGTAACCATATCCCCGGTGAGTAGCCATATCCCCGGTGAGTAGCCATATCCCCGGTGAGTAGCCATATCCCCGGTGAGTAGCCATATCCCCGGTGTGTAGCCATATCCCCGGTGAGTAGCCATATCCCCGGTGAGTAGCCATATCCCTGGTGAGTAGCCATATCCCAGGTGTGTAACCATATCCCTGGTGAGTAGCCATATCCCCGGTGAGTAGCCATATCCCCGGTGAGTATCCATATCCCCGGTGTGTAACCATATCCCTGGTGAGTAGCCATATCCCCGGTGTGTAACCATATCCCCGGTGTGTAGCCATATCCCCGGTGAGTAGCCATATCCCCGGTGAGTAGCCATATCCCCGGTGTGTAACCATATTCCTGGTGAGTAGCCATATCCCCGGTGTGTAGCCATATCCCCGGTGTGTAACCATATCCCTGGTGAGTAGCCATATCCCCGGTGTGTAACCATATCCCTGGTGAGTAGCCATATCCCCGGTGAGTAGCCATATCCCCGGTGAGTATCCATATCCCCGGTGTGTAACCATATCCCTGGTGAGTATCCATATCCCCGGTGTGTAACCATATCCCTGGTGAGTAGCCATATCCCCGGTGAGTAGCCATATCCCCGGTGAGTAGCCATATCCCCGGTGTGTAACCATATCCCTGGTGAGTAGCCATATCCCCGGTGTGTAACCATATCCCTGGTGAGTAGCCATATCCCCGGTGTGTAGCCATATCCCCGGTGTGTAACCATATCCCTGGTGAGTAGCCATATCCCCGGTGAGTAACCATATCCCCGGTGTGTAGCCATATCCCCGGTGTGTAGCCATATCCCCGGTGTGTAACCATATCCCTGGTGAGGAACCATATCCCCGGTGTGTAGCCATATCCCCAGTGTGTAACCATATCCCCGGTGTGTAGCCATATCCCCGGTGAGTAGCCATATCCCCGGTGTGTAGCCATATCCCCGGTGAGTAGCCATATCTCCGGTGAGTAGCCATATCCCCGGTGAGTAGCCATATCCCCGGTGTGTAACCATATCCCTGGTGAGTAGCCATATCCCCGGTGAGTAGCCATATCCCCGGTGAGTAGCCATATCCCCGGTGTGTAACCATATTCCTGGTGAGTAGCCATATCCCCGGTGAGTAGCCATATCCCCGGTGAGTAGCCATATCCCCGGTGTGTAACCATATCCCTGGTGAGTAGCCATATCCCCGGTGTGTAACCATATCCCTGGTGAGTAGCCATATCCCCGGTGTGTAGCCATATCCCCGGTGTGTAACCATATCCCTGGTGAGTAGCCATATCCCCGGTGTGTAACCATATCCCTGGTGAGTAGCCATATCCCCGGTGAGTAGCCATATCCCCGGTGAGTATCCATATCCCCGGTGTGTAACCATATCCCTGGTGAGTAGCCATATCCCCGGTGTGTAACCTTATCCCTGGTGAGTAGCCATATCCCCGGTGAGTAGCCATATCCCCGGTGTGTAACCATATCCCTGGTGAGTAGCCATATCCCCGGTGTGTAACCATATCCCTGGTGAGTAGCCCTATCCCCGGTGTGAAACCATATCCCTGGTGAGTAGCCATATCCCTTGTGAGTAGCCATATCCCCGGTGAGTAGCCATATCCCCGGTGTGTAACCATATCCCTGGTGAGTAGCCATATCCCCGGTGAGTAGCCATATCCGAGTTGAGTAGCCATATCCCTGGTGTGTAACCATATCCCTGGTGAGTAGCCATATCCCCGGTGAGTAGCCATATCCCCGGTGAGTAGCCATATCCCCGGTGTGTAACCATATCCCTGGTGAGTAGCCATATCCCTGGTGAGTAGCCATATCCCCGGTGTGTAGCTATATCCCTGGTGTGTAACCATATCCCTGGTGAGTAGCCATATCCCCGGTGTGTAACCTTATCCCCGGTGAGTAGCCATATCCCTGGTGAGTAGCCATATCCCTGGTGAGTAGCCATATCCCCGGTGAGTAGCCATATCCCCGGTGAGTCACAATATCCCCGGTGAGTAGCCATATCCCCGGTGAGTAGCCATATCCCCGGTGTGTAACCATATCCCCGGTGAGTAGCCATATCCCCGGTGAGTAGCCATATCCCCGGTGAGTAGCCATATACCCGGTAAGTAGCCATATCCCTGGTGAGTAGCCATATCCCCGGTGAGTAGCCATATCCCCGGTGTGTAGCCATATCCCTGGTGAGTAGCCCTATCCCCGGTGTGTAACCATATCCCTGGTGAGTAGCCATATCCCTTGTGAGTAGCCATATCCCCGGTGAGTAGCCATATCCCCGGTGTGTAACCATATCCCTGGTGAGTAGCCATATCCCCGGTGAGTAGCCATATCCGAGTTGAGTAGCCATATCCCTGGTGTGTAACCATATCCCTGGTGAGTAGCCATATCCCTTGTGAGTAGCCATATCCCCGGTGAGTAGCCATATCCCCGGTGTGTAACCATATCCCTGGTGAGTAGCCATATCCCCGGTGAGTAGCCATATCCGAGTTGAGTAGCCATATCCCTGGTGTGTAACCATATCCCTGGTGAGTAGCCATATCCCCGGTGAGTAGCCATATCCCCGGTGAGTAGCCATATCCCCGGTGTGTAACCATATCCCTGGTGAGTAGCCATATCCCTGGTGAGTAGCCATATCCCCGGTGTGTAGCTATATCCCTGGTGTGTAACCATATCCCTGGTGAGTAGCCATATCCCCGGTGAGTAGCCATATCCCCGGTGAGTCGCAATATCCCCGGTGAGTAGCCATATCCCCGGTGAGTAGCCATATCCCCGGTGTGTAACCATATCCCCGGTGAGTAGCCATATCCCCGGTGAGTAGCCATATCCCCGGTGAGTAGCCATATACCCGGTAAGTAGCCATATCCCTGGTGAGTAGCCATATCCCCGGTGAGTAGCCATATCCCCGGTGTGTAACCATATCCCCGGTGAGTAGCCATATCCCCGGTGAGTAGCCATATCCCCGGTGAGTAGCCATATCCCCGGTGAGTAGCCATATCCCCGGTGTGTAGCCATATCCCCGGTGAGTAGCCATATCCCCGGTGAGTAGCCATATCCCTGGTGAGTAGCCATATCCCAGGTGTGTAACCATATCCCTGGTGAGTAGCCATATCCCCGGTGAGTAGCCATATCCCCGGTGAGTATCCATATCCCCGGTGTGTAACCATATCCCCGGTGAGTAGCCATATCCCCGGTGTGTAACCATATCCCTGGTGAGTAGCCATATCCCCGGTGAGTAGCCATATCCCCGGTGAGTAGCCATATCCCCGGTGTGTAACCATATTCCTGGTGAGTAGCCATATCCCCGGTGTGTAGCCATATCCCCGGTGTGTAACCATATCCCTGGTGAGTAGCCATATCCCCGGTGTGTAACCATATCCCTGGTGAGTAGCCATATCCCCGGTGAGTAGCCATATCCCCGGTGAGTATCCATATCCCCGGTGTGTAACCATATCCCTGGTGAGTATCCATATCCCCGGTGTGTAACCATATCCCTGGTGAGTAGCCATATCCCCGGTGAGTAGCCATATCCCCGGTGAGTAGCCATATCCCCGGTGTGTAACCATATCCCTGGTGAGTAGCCATATCCCCGGTGTGTAACCATATCCCTGGTGAGTAGCCATATCCCCGGTGTGTAGCCATATCCCCGGTGTGTAACCATATCCCTGGTGAGTAGCCATATCCCCGGTGAGTAACCATATCCCCGGTGTGTAGCCATATCCCCGGTGTGTAGCCATATCCCCGGTGTGTAACCATATCCCTGGTGAGGAACCATATCCCCGGTGTGTAGCCATATCCCCAGTGTGTAACCATATCCCCGGTGTGTAGCCATATCCCCGGTGAGTAGCCATATCCCCGGTGTGTAGCCATATCCCCGGTGAGTAGCCATATCTCCGGTGAGTAGCCATATCCCCGGTGAGTAGCCATATCCCCGGTGAGTAGCCATATCCCTGGTGAGTAACCATATCCCCGGTGAGTAGCCATATCCCCGGTGAGTAGCCATATCCCCGGTGTGTAGCCATATCCCCGGTGAGTAGCCATATCCCCGGTGAGTAGCCATATCCCTGGTGAGTAGCCATATCCCAGGTGTGTAACCATATCCCCGGTGAGTAGCCATATCCCCGGTGAGTAGCCATATCCCCGGTGAGTATCCATATCCCCGGTGTGTAACCATATCCCTGGTGAGTAGCCATATCCCCGGTGTGTAACCATATCCCTGGTGAGTAGCCATATCCCCGGTGAGTAGCCATATCCCCGGTGAGTAGCCATATCCCCGGTGTGTAACCATATCCCTGGTGAGTAGCCATATCCCCGGTGTGTAACCATATCCCTGGTGAGTAGCCATATCCCCGGTGTGTAGCCATATCCCCGGTGTGTAACCATATCCCTGGTGAGTAGCCATATCCCCGGTGTGTAACCATATCCCTGGTGAGTAGCCATATCCCCGGTGAGTAGCCATATCCCCGGTGAGTATCCATATCCCCGGTGTGTAACCATATCCCTGGTGAGTAGCCATATCCCCGGTGTGTAACCTTATCCCTGGTGAGTAGCCATATCCCCGGTGAGTAGCCATATCCCCGGTGTGTAACCATATCCCTGGTGAGTAGCCATATCCCCGGTGTGTAACCATATCCCTGGTGAGTAGCCATATCCCCGGTGTGTAGCCATATCCCCGGTGTGTAACCATATCCCTGGTGAGTAGCCATATCCCCGGTGAGTAACCATATCCCCGGTGTGTAGCCATATCCCCGGTGTGTAGCCATATCCCCGGTGTGTAACCATATCCCCGGTGTGTAGCCATATCCCTGGTGAGTAACCATATCCCCGGTGTGTAGCCATATCCCCAGTGTGTAACCATATCCCCGGTGTGTAGCCATATCCCCGGTGAGTAGCCATATCCCCGGTGTGTAGCCATATCCCCGGTGAGTAGCCATATCCCCGGTGAGTAGCCATATTCCTGGTGAGTAGCCATATCCCTGGTGAGTAGCCATATCCCTGGTGAGTAGCCATATCCCCGGTGTGTAGCCATATCCCTGGTGAGTAGCCATATCCCCGGTGAGTAGCCATATCCCCGGTGAGTAGCCACTAAGCATATTCACTCTGTATCATTGTTGGGTCAGTGCCACTTTAAAGGTTGTTTTTGGACAATTACTTCCTCCTCCAGTTTAGATGGACGTCATATTCTATTTGTGTCTCCTCATCGCATAGGTCTATGATATGGACAACGTCGTTTTGATTGATCTGCTTGTCAGTGCCAGCAGAGTAGGCTACCCTGTCCTATTAAAAAAGATTCTGCTAATGTCTCTAGTTATATAAAGTCTAGTAGAATTGCAGGAAATGTGTTTTTATCAATGAAAGAAGAAATGTATCTGATATAGTCTACCGTCCAGGTCTCTATGCTATACTCGCTCAGTCATGCATTGAATGGCCTTTATTACCAACAGTGATTGAGTGATATTGTTAGCCTACATTATGACTATTCAATCTACTCATCATGTTACGTAAAGTAGGCTATCTTACGTAAGTCTGCAAATACAATGATGCATGAAATGCTTAACTTCTTGAGAATACAGGGGGTGCTGTTTCGCATTAGCATAATTGCCTCTACAGATTAAACTGCCTCTTATTCAATTATTGCTGTTACTATATGCATATAACCATATACCATTGGATAGAAAACAAGCTATGGTTTCTAAAACCGTTCCAATTGAGTCTCTGAGTCAAACACAGGTCATTTCACAGCACTTTCCCTGAGCCAGAAGAAGATTGCAAGATGTGTATGCTCGCTTCAACGCTCTGCCTATATATGGTCACGCCACCTATGACCCGAATCACACTTCCTTCTTCTTCCTCTGGGTGTCTGGAAGACGTCAGAGGAGAAATTTTTTGTTTATCTTGTACTGACGTGAAATAAGACCTATTTCTTTAGCGTGACCGACAACTTCCGGTTTCTGAAATGCGCGTTTTCAGAGGTGGCATTGTCTTTTGTTATGCTGACGTTACGGATGAAAACTATCTCCGTGTCGAAGTTTGTTTGATACATGTGACCATATCACCGTAATGTATGTTTTTTCAATATAGTTTAATCAGATTATTAGAATTTTTTCGGGAGTTTTGCCGTGTTCCGTTCTTTGAGTTTTTTAACTTTGGACATGGACCGTGCCAGTCGACCAGTACCCAGGCTAAATGAAGAGGGGAGGTTGCCATTGTGAATGGATTGAACGACTCATCAGGACTAAGGACACCTTGATCAACATTCTGATGAAAGACCAGCAATAGTAAGACCCAATTTACGATGTTATTTCATATATCTGTCGTGCATGTGAACTGGTCGGGCGCGTCCAGCCGGTTCTGGCTGGCCTGGTTATGCTAATTTAGCGATACATTTTGTTTTCGCTATAAAACATTTAAAAAATCTGAAATATTGTTTGGATTCACCAGATGTTGGGCTTTCAATGTCTGTACGCTGTGTATTTTTTCTGAAATGTTTTTAGACAAGTAATTAGTTATATAACGTTGGTCTCTGTAATTGTTCTAGCTGCATCAGCACTATATCAGATTGCAGCTGCAATGTAGAACTGTGATTTATACCTGAAAAATGCACATTTAAAAAAAAAAAACTATGCTATACCATAAATATGTTATCAGACTGTCATCTTATGAATTTGTTTGTTAGTTAGTGGCTATCAATATCTTAGTTTAGCCGAATTGGTGATAGCACCTGATGGAGTAAGAAACTGTTGGAGTAAGAAAATGGTGTCATTTTGCTAACGTGTTTAGCTAATAGATTTACATATTGTGTCTTCCCTGTAAAACATTTAAAAAATCTGAAATGGTGGTTTTATTCACAAGATCTGTGTCTTTCATTGGGTGTCTTGGACTTGTGATTTAATGATATTTAGATGCTACTATTTAATTGTGACGCTATGCTAGCGATGCTAATCAGTGTGGGGGGTGTGGGGGGTGCTCCCGGATCCGGGTTAGGTACTCTGTAGAGGTTTTAAGTATAAAGGTGCATTAAAAAAAAGGATATTTTTTTAGCCTTTTTTGGGGAATGGGGCGGATATCCAATTGGTAGTTACAGTCTTGTCCCATCGCTGCAACTCCCCTATGGACTTGGGAGAGGCGAAAGTCGAGAGTCATGCGTCCCCCGACCCAACCAAGCCGCACTGCTTCTTGACACAATGCCCACTTAACCCAGCTGCACCAATGAAATGTGTCGGAGGAAAAACCGTACACCTGGACTACCGTGTCAGTGTGCATGTGCTCAACCCGCCATAAAGAGACGCTAGAGCGTGATGGAACATGGTCATCCCACCCGGCCAAACCCTCCCCCTAATCCAGACGACGCTGGGCCAAACCCTCCCCCTAACCCAGACGACGCTGGGCCAAACCCTCCCCCTAACCCAGATGACGCTGGGTCAATTGTGCACCGCCTCATGGGTCTCCCGGTCACTGCCGCCTACGACACCGACTGGGATCATACCCGTTTCTGTAGTGACGACCCTAGCACTGGAAGGAGTGCCTTAGACCGCTGTGCCGATCAGGAAGCCTCATAAAAGGTGCATTTTTATGGTTAAAAAGTGCTTCCCCAAACTTGAAAGTCAAGCGTGCACCGCCTCATGGGTGAGTACTATGTATCGGCTAGTGATTTTCCTGTTGGTTACTCGTCTTGTTGGCTGAGAAACGTTCTATTATTCTAACATCTGCAAAGTGGGAGGTAACGACACACTAACATCTACAAAGTGGGAGGTGACGACACACTAACATCTACAAAGTGGGAGGTAACGACACACTAACATCTACAGTGGGAGGTAACGACACACTAACATCTACTAAGTGGGAGGTAACGACACACTAACATCTACAAAGTGGGAAGTAAAGACACACTAACATCTACAGTGGGAGGTAACGACACACTAACATCTACAAAGTGGGAGGTAACGACACACTAACATCTACAAAATGGGAGGTGACGACACACTAACATCTACAAAGTGGGAGGTGACGACACACTAACATCTACAAAGTGGGAGGTAACGACACACTAACATCTACAGTGGGAGGTAAAGACACACTAACATCTACAGTGGGAGGTGACGACACACTAACATCTACAGTGGGAGGTAACGACACACTAACATCTACAGTGGGAGGTAAAGACACACTAACATCTACAGTGGGAGGTGACGACACACTAACATCTACAGTGGGAGGTAACGACACACTAACATCTACAGTGGGAGGTAAAGACACACTAACATCTACAGTGGGAGGTGACGACACACTAACATCTACAAAGTGGGAGGTAAAGACACACTAACATCTACAGTGGGAGGTGACGACACACTAACATCTACAAAGTGGTAGGTGACGACACACTAACATCTACAAAGTGGGAGGTGACGACACACTAACATCTACAGTGGGAGGTGACGACACACTAACATCTACAGTGGGAGATGACGACACACTAACATCTACAAAGTGGGAGGTAACGACACACTAACATCTACAAAGTGGGAGGTAACGACACACTAACATCTACAAAGTGGGAGGTAACGACACACTAACATCTACAAAGTGGGAGGTAACGACACACTAACATCTACTAAGTGGGAGGTGACGACACACTAACATCTACAGTGGGAGGTGACGACACACTAACATCTACAAAGTGGGAGGTAACGACACACTAACATCTACAGTGGGAGGTAAAGACACACTAACATCTACAGTGGGAGGTGACGACACACTAACATCTACAGTGGGAGGTAACGACACACTAACATCTACAGTGGGAGGTAAAGACACACTAACATCTACAGTGGGAGGTGACGACACACTAACATCTACAGTGGGAGGTAACGACACACTAACATCTACAGTGGGAGGTAAAGACACACTAACATCTACAGTGGGAGGTGACAACACACTAACATCTACAAAGTGGGAGGTAAAGACACACTAACATCTACAGTGGGAGGTGACGACACACTAACATCTACAAAGTGGTAGGTGACGACACACTAACATCTACAAAGTGGGAGGTGACGACACACTAACATCTACAGTGGGAGGTGACGACACACTAACATCTACAAAGTGGGAGGTGACGACACACTAACATCTACAGTGGGAGATGACGACACACTAACATCTACAAAGTGGGAGGTAACGACACACTAACATCTACAAAGTGGGAGGTAACGACACACTAACATCTACAAAGTGGGAGGTAACGACACACTAACATCTACAAAGTGGGAGGTAACGACACACTAACATCTACTAAGTGGGAGGTGACGACACACTAACATCTACAGTGGGAGGTGACGACACACTAACATCTACAGTGGGAGGTGACAACACACTAACATCTACAAAGTGGGAGGTAACGACACACTAACATCTACAAAGTGGGAGGTAACGACACACTAACATCTACAAAGTGGGAGGTAACGACACACTAACATCTACAAAGTGGGAGGTAAAGACACACTAACATCTACAAAGTGGGAGGTAACGACACACTAACATCTACAAAGTGGGAGGTAACGACACACTAACATCTACTAAGTGGGAGGTAACGACACACTAACACCTACAAAGTGGGAGGTAACGACACACTAACATCTACAAAGTGGGAGGTGACGACGCACTAACATCTACAAAGTGGGAGGTGACGACACACTAACATCTACTAAGTGGTAGGTGACGACACACTAACATCTACAAAGTGGTAGGTGACGACACACTAACATCTACAAAGTGGGAGGTAAAGACACACTAACATCTACAAAGTGGTAGGTGACGACACACTAACATCTACAAAGTGGTAGGTGACGACACACTAACATCTACAAAGTGGGAGGTGACGACACACTAACATCTACAGTGGGACGTGACGACACACTAACATCTACAAAGTGGGAGGTGACGACACACTAACATCTACAGTGGGAGGTGACGACACACTAACATCTACAGTGGGAGGTAACGACACACTAACATCTACAGTGGGAGGTAAAGACACACTAACATCTACAGTGGGAGGTGACGACACACTAACATCTACAGTGGGAGGTAACGACACACTAACATCTACAAAGTGGGAGGTAAAGACACACTAACATCTACAGTGGGAGGTAAAGACACACTAACATATACAGTGGGAGGTGACGACACACTAACATCTACAAAGTGGGAGGTAAAGACACACTAACATCTACAGTGGGAGGTAAAGACACACTAACATATACAGTGGGAGGTGACGACACACTAACATCTACAAAGTGGGAGGTAAAGACACACTAACATCTACAGTGGGAGGTGACGACACACTAACATCTACAAAGTGGGAGGTAACGACACACTAACATCTACAGTGGGAGGTAACGACACACTAACATCTACAAAGTGGGAGGTAAAGACACACTAACATCTACAAAGTGGGAGGTAAAGACACACTAACATCTACAGTGGGAGGTAACGACACACTAACATCTACAGTGGGAGGTAACGACACACTAACATCTACAAAGTGGGAGGTAAAGACACACTAACATCTACAAAGTGGGAGGAAAAGACACACTAACATCTACAAAGTGGCAGGTAACGACACACTAACATCTACTAAGTGGTAGGTGACGACACACTAACATCTACAAAGTGGTAGGTGACGACACACTAACATCTACAAAGTGGGAGGTAAAGACACACTAACATCTACAAAGTGGTAGGTGACGACACACTAACATCTACAAAGTGGTAGGTGACGACACACTAACATCTACAAAGTGGGAGGTGACGACACACTAACATCTACAGTGGGAGGTGACGACACACTAACATCTACAAAGTGGGAGGTGACGACACACTAACATCTACAGTGGGAGGTGACGACACACTAACATCTACAGTGGGAGGTGACGACACACTAACATCTACAAAGTGGGCGGTAACGACACACTAACATCTACAAAGTGGGAGGTAACGACACACTAACATCTACAAAGTGGGAGGTAACGACACACTAACATCTACAAAGTGGGAGGTAACGACACACTAACATCTACTAAGTGGGAGGTGACGACACACTAACATCTACAAAGTGGGAGGTGACGACACACTAACATCTACAGTGGGAGGTGACGACACACTAACATCTACAAAGTGGGAGGTAACGACACACTAACATCTACAAAGTGGGAGGTAACGACACACTAACATCTACAAAGTGGGAGGTAACGACACACTAACATCTACAAAGTGGGAGGTAAAGACACACTAACATCTACAAAGTGGGAGGTAACGACACACTAACATCTACAAAGTGGGAGGTAACGACACACTAACATCTACAAAGTGGGAGGTAACGACACACTAACATCTACAAAGTGGGAGGTAACGACACACTAACATCTACAAAGTGGGAGGTAACGACACACTAACATCTACAAAGTGGGAGGTAACGACACACTAACATCTACAAAGTGGGAGGTGACGACACACTAACATCTACAAAGTGGGAGGTAACGACACACTAACATCTACAGTGGGAGGTAACGACACACTAACATCTACAAAGTGGGAGGTAAAGACACACTAACATCTACAAAGTGGGAGGAAAAGACACACTAACATCTACAAAGTGGCAGGTAACGACACACTAACATCTACTAAGTGGTAGGTGACGACACACTAACATCTACAAAGTGGTAGGTGACGACACACTAACATCTACAAAGTGGGAGGTAAAGACACACTAACATCTACAAAGTGGTAGGTGACGACACACTAACATCTACAAAGTGGTAGGTGACGACACACTAACATCTACAAAGTGGGAGGTGACGACACACTAACATCTACAGTGGGAGGTGACGACACACTAACATCTACAAAGTGGGAGGTGACGACACACTAACATCTACAGTGGGAGGTGACGACACACTAACATCTACAGTGGGAGGTGACGACACACTAACATCTACAAAGTGGGCGGTAACGACACACTAACATCTACAAAGTGGGAGGTAACGACACACTAACATCTACAAAGTGGGAGGTAACGACACACTAACATCTACAAAGTGGGAGGTAACGACACACTAACATCTACTAAGTGGGAGGTGACGACACACTAACATCTACAAAGTGGGAGGTGACGACACACTAACATCTACAAAGTGGGAGGTAACGACACACTAACATCTACAAAGTGGGAGGTAACGACACACTAACATCTACAAAGTGGGAGGTAACGACACACTAACATCTACAAAGTGGGAGGTAAAGACACACTAACATCTACAAAGTGGGAGGTAACGACACACTAACATCTACAAAGTGGGAGGTAACGACACACTAACATCTACAAAGTGGGAGGTAACGACACACTAACATCTACAAAGTGGGAGGTAACGACACACTAACATCTACAAAGTGGGAGGTAACGACACACTAACATCTACAAAGTGGGAGGTAACGACACACTAACATCTACAAAGTGGGAGGTGACGACACACTAACATCTACAAAGTGGGAGGTGACGACACACTAACATCTACAGTGGGAGGTGACGACACACTAACATCTACAATGGGAGGTGACGACACACTAACATCTACAGTGGGAGGTAACGACACACCAACATCTACAGTGGGAGGTGACGACACACTAACATCTACAAAGTGGGAGGTAACGACACAATAACATCTACAAAGTGGGAGGTAACGACACACTAACATCTACAGTGGGAGGTAACGACACACTAACATCTACAGTGGGAGGTGACGACACACTAACATCTACAGTGGGAGGTGACGACACACTAACATCTACAGTGGGAGGTAACGACACACTAACATCTACAGTGGGAGGTAACGACACACTAACATCTACAGTGGGAGGTAACGACACACTAACATCTACAAAGTGGGAGGTAACGACACACTAACATCTACAAAGTGGGAGGTGACGACACACTAACATCTACAAAGTGTGAGGTAACGACACACTAACATCTACAGTGGGAGGTGACGACACACTAACATCTACAGTGGGAGGTGACGACACACTAACATCTACAGTGGGAGGTGACGACGCACTAACATCTACAGTGGGAGGTGACGACACACTAACATCTACAAAGTGGGAGGTAACGACACACTAACATCTACAAAGTGGGAGGTAAAGACACACTAACATCTACAAAGTGGGAGGTGACGACACATTAACATCTACAAAGTGGGAGGTGACGACACACTAACATCTACAAAGTGGGAGGTAACGACACACTAACATCTACAAAGTGGGAGGTGACGACACACTAACATCTACAAAGTGGGAGGTAACGACACACTAACATCTACTAAGTGGGAGGTAACGACACACTAACATCTACAGTGGGAGGTAACAACACACTAACATCTACAAAGTGGGAGGTAACGACACACTAACATCTACAAAGTGGGAGTTGACGACACACTAACATCTACAAAGTGGGAGTTGACGACACACTAACATCTACAGTGGGAGGTGACGACACACTAACATCTACAAAGTGGGAGGTGACGACACACTAACATCTACAAAGTGGGAGGTGACGACACACTAACATCTACAAAGTGGGAGGTAAAGACACACTAACATCTACAAAGTGTGAGGTAACGACACACTAACATCTACAAAGTGGGAGGTAACGACACACTAACATCTACAAAGTGGGAGGTAACGACACACTAACATCTACAAAGTGGGAGGTAACGACACACTAACATCTACAAAGTGGGAGGTAACGACACACTAACATCTACAAAGTGGGAGGTAACGACACACTAACATCTACAAAGTGGGAGGTGACGACACACTAACATCTACAAAGTGGGAGGTGACGACACACTAACATCTACAAAGTGGGAGGTAATGACACACTAACATCTACAGTGGGAGGTAACGACACACTAACATCTACAAAGTGGTAGGTGACGACACACTAACATCTACAAAGTGGGAGTTGACGACACACTAACATCTACAGTGGGAGGTAACGACACACTAACATCTACAGTGGGAGGTAACGACACACTAACATCTACAAAGTGGTAGGTGACGACACACTAACATCTACAAAGTGGTAGGTGACGACACACTAACATCTACAGTGGGAGGTAACGACACACTAACATCTACAGTGGTAGGTGACGACACACTAACATCTACAGTGGGAGGTGACGACACACTAACATCTACAGTGGGAGGTGACGACACACTAACATCTACAGTGGGAGGTAACGACACACTAACATCTACAGTGGGAGTTGACGACACACGTCATGTTCTGTTAATATGAATTACAATAATCTAGATGTGATTTCTGTCATTCTGAGCACCGTGGGTGGACGCCCTAATCAGGTTACTCACCCAATGAATATGGGTCCGATAAATTTCTCAAATGTTCAGTAAATTAAAACGCTGCCGTTCAAATGTCCGCCGCCACATTTTCATAATGGAAACCCTGGTGTGTGTGTGTGTGTGTGTGTGTGTGTGTGTGTGGGTGTGGGTGTGGGTGTGGGTGTGTGTATGTGTATGTGTGTGTGTGTGTGTGTGTGTGTGTGTGTGTGTGTGTGTGTGTGTGTGTGTGTGTGTGCATGTGCGTGTGTGTGTGCATACTTGTGAAACAATGGCTAAAATACCATCAGACGCTAATAATATATATTTTTAAATACGTACAGTACCTGCATATGCACGGAGACCCTAAGGCCCTAACTCTATATCTCTCCTTCTCTAGCTCTCAGGGCTCTCTCAGGCTCACAGAGGGAGCCACTTCAGTCATTTGTCAGTTCTGAGGAAGACAGGACCTGAGACAGGGTGCCAAGACCGATTCTGCTCAAAGAGAATCTTGTACAGTTCCCCACATTTATTCCCCATCCCTCAATCATTCCCACTGCCACCGGTACTGTCCCAAACGGCACCTTATTCCCTATGTAGTGCACTACTTTTGACCAGGGCCCATAGAGCTCTGGTCAAAAGTAGTGCACTATATAGGACATACGGAACACATCCCTACTGCCTGCCTCTCTTATACAACTCTAATGAAAACACCAGCCAGACGTCACCACCTCATCCCAAATGGCACCCTATTGCCTATATATATTTTTTTTGTGCACTACTTTTGACTAGAAACCTATGGGAGTAGTGCACTATAAAGGGGGTAGGCAGCCATTTGGGATGAGTGCCCCTTGTATTTGAAGAACATCACTTGACTGTGGTGTGTTCCGGAATGTCGTCCTCTGAATGGGATCGGTTTGAAGTACGGAAGAGGAACATATTGAGACAGGTTTGCATCTACAAGTACAACCTTCAGATGTGCATGGGCAGCCAGCTGTGTGTTTGGTGTAGCTTGTCAAGGGAAGATACACCTACTGTGTTTACAGCAGTATGCTGTATACAGTATGATATGTAGAGTACATATTATATGTACTGTTTATATGATATGTACTGTACATATGATATGTACTGCATATATGATATGTAGAGTATATATGATATGTAGAGTACATATGATATGTACTGTATATATGATATGTACTGTATATATGATATATGATATGTAGAGTATATATGATACGTACTGTATATATGATATGTAGAGTATATATGATATGTAAAGTATATATGATATGTAGAGTATATATGATATGTAGAGTATATATGATATGTACTGCATATATGATATGTAGAGTATATATGATATGTACTGTATATATGATATGTAGAGTATATATGATATGTACTGTATATATGATATGTAAAGTATATATGATATGTAGAGTACATATGATATGTACTGTATATATGATATGCATTGTATATATGATATGCACTGTATATATGATATGTACTGTATATATGATATGTAAAGTATATATGATATGCACTGTATATATGATATGTACTGTATATATGATATGTAAAGTATATATGATATGCACTGTATATATGATATGTACTGTATATATGATATGTAAAGTATATATGATATGCACTGTATATATGATATGTACTGTATATATGATATGTAAAGTATATATGATATGCACTGTATATATGATATGTACTGTATATATGATATGTACTGTATATATGATATGCATTGTATATATGATATGCACTGTATATATGATATGTAAAGTATATATGATATGTACTGTATATATGATATGTACTGTATATATGATATGTAAAGTATATATGATATGCATTGTATATATGATATGTACTGTATATATGATATGCATTGTATATATGATATGTAGAGTGTATATGATATGTAAAGTGTATATGATAGAGTACACATGTACTGTACATATGATATGCACTGTATATATAATATGTAAAGTATATATATGATAGAGTACACATGTACTGTATATATGATATGTACTGTATATATAATATGTACTGTATACTTAATATGTACTGTATATATAATACAACATATATACATATACACACTATATATCTACAATACAACACATTATTACACCACTACTCTACCACTATATATCTACAATACATCACATTATTACACCACTACTCTACCACCATATATCTACAATACAACACATTATTACACCACTACTCTACCACTATATATCTACAATACAACACATTATTACACCACTACATATCTACAATACAACACATTATTACACCACTACATATCTACAATACAACACATTATTACACCACTACATATCTACAATACAACACATTATTACACCACTACTCTACCACTATATATCTACAATACAACACATTATTACACCACTACTCTACCACTATATATCTACAATACAACACATTATTACACCACTACTCTACCACCATATATCTACAATACAACACATTATTACACTCTACCACAACATATCTACAATACAACACATTATTACACCACTACTCTACCACCATATATCTACAATACAACACATTATTACACCACTACTCTACCACAATATATGTACAATACAACACATTATTACACCACTACTCTACCACTACATATCTACAATACAACACATTATTACACCACTACTCTACCACTACATATCTACAATACAACACATTATTACACCACTACTCTACCACCACATATCTACAATACAACACATTATTACACCACTACTCTACCACTATATATCTACAATACAACACATTATTACACCACTAGTCTACCACTATATATCTACATATATCTACAATACAACACATTATTACACCACTACTCTACCACTATATATCTACAATACAACACATTATTACACTCTACCACAACATATCTACAATACAACACATTATTACACTCTACCACAACATATCTACAATACAACACATTATTACACACTACTCTACCACCATATATCTACAATACAACACATTATTACACCACTACTCTACCACCATATATCTACAATACAACACATTATTACACCACTACTCTACCACTATATATCTACAATACAACACATTATTACACCACTACTCTACCACCATATATCTACAATACAACACATTATTACACTCTACCACAACATATCTACAATACAACACATTATTACACCACTACTCTACCACCATATATCTACAATACAACACATTATTACACCACTACTCTACCACTATATATCTACAATACAACACATTATTACACCACTACATATCTACAATACAACACATTATTACACCACTACTCTACCACCATATATCTACAATACAACACATTATTACACCACTACTCTACCACCATATATCTACAATACAACACATTATTACACCACTACTCTACCACCATATATCTACAATACAACACATTATTACACCACTACTCTACCACCATATATCTACAATACAACACATTATTACACCACTAGTCTACCACTACATATCTACAATACAACACATTATTACACCACTACTCTACCACTACATATCTACAATACAACACATTATTACACCACTACTCTACCACCATATATCTACAATACAACACATTATTACACTCTACCACAACATATCTACAATACAACACATTATTACACTCTACCACAACATATCTACAATACAACACATTATTACACCACTACATATCTACAATACAACACATTATTACACCACTACTCTACCACTACACATCTACAATACAACACATTATTACACCACTACATATCTACAATACAACACATTATTACACCACTACTCTACCACCATATATCTACAATACAACACATTATTACACCACTACTCTACCACCATATATCTACAATACAACACATTATTACACCACTACTCTACCACCATATATCTACAATACAACACATTATTACACCACTACTCTACCACTACACATCTACAATACAACATGTATATTGTAGAGTACGTGTGTAGAGTACGTTTGTAGAGTGTGTGTGTGTTAGCATGTGTGTGGGTATGTGTGTTTCTGGGCCTGTGTGTCTCTTCACAGTCCGCCTTGTTCCATTTTATCTGTTTTTTAAATCGGATTCTGTTGCTTGAGTTACTTGATGTGGAACGGACTTCCATGTAGTATGTGTGTATACACGTGTGTGTGTGTGTGTGTGTGTGTGTGTGTGTGTTACATAAGGTATAGATAGTTAAGGCAGATAGGAATCAGTCTGTGTGTGTGTGTGTGTGTGTGTGTGTGTGTGTGTGTGTGTGTGTGTGTGTGTGTGTGTGTGTGTGTGTGTGTGTGTGTGTGTGTGTGTGTGTGTGTATGATTGTAATCCCTGTGTGTATGTGTCTGTGTTGTGTATCTGTGTGTGTGTGTGTGTGTGTTATGTATCTCTACTGTACATTTGCTCTCTCCTCCCTCAGTCCCCTGCCGGCCTGCAGCAGACGTCGGCCCCGCCCCAGCTTGTCTCCTGACGGGGTTCTGACAGCTTCTGGGCCAGCGACGTCTCCTGTTGCTAATTCCTCGCCGCGCAGCCAGAGCACCGCCAATTTAGCATCATCTATCTGCTACGCCTGACACCGCCGAGCTCTACTGCTGTCAATCTCACGCCAATCACAGATGTGCCACGCGGGCATCCTGGAAGTCTGGAACACCACCGCAGTACCCCCCACCTCCTCTCCTCTCCCACCTTCCTCTCCATACCCAGCAGGTCTTGCATCTTGGCTCCAGACGACATGTTCCCTCTCATGCCTCTGATGTCATAGCGTACTGTAACTCCCGCAGGCACGGTTCTCGGGTGGCGGTGGAGACTCTGGATTTAACGTCGGCTTGGAGACAGCTCAGTCTTTTCTTCTTACCTCTCGTGGCCAACTCGTGACCTCTGTTTCTAACTAGGGATTTACTCAGGACTCTTACAACAAAGACCACAAAAACTAGCTATCTAATCCAGATTACTACAATTACTGTTGAAAGAAAAAAGTGTTTATCTATTCTGTATTTGGCACAGGAAATCCTGTCATTCCATCCAATCCATATTCAAGCCCTGAGATACAGCGGATTGAAAACATCTTCGGCAAGTGCTTCCAAACATTTCAGTATTGCAGGAAGCTAACCTTTTGGTAATACGTGACACATACTGTACATGCACTTCCATAAGGAGATCACGTATAGACTGTGGCTTTGCAATGCCATCCTCTGTCCTCACGTCCAAAAGGAGACACAAGAGGTGTCTAACCACCGGAGCGGAGCTCTGTGCGGCGACAAGTGGGCGGTATTTGTCTCCCATTCTGTCAGGTGGCGGCTATGTGAGCCATCTTTGTTTGGGGTTTAATCTTGATAATTAGCTGGATTTATGAGCCTGTCCTGCTTTGGGAGACCTCATACGGGGCTGTACGTGTGTTGCCCACTGGCAAATAGAGTCCATATTTATGGGCAAGATCCACCCCACTGAGAGAGATGACAGAGGGAGAACTAGCCTACAAATGTAAGATCATAATTTGAGCAAGTTTGCAACAGCAACAGGAAATGTGAATTATTATGTGGTATATAATTCATGAACATTTATGTAGGGATTGATACATTTTTCGTAAGGGAAAATCAAGTCTGAAATTTCAAACAGAAAATTATAAACTTCAAAAGCTTTGTTAAACATCAAATACACTACACTCCTTGTCCTGCAACAAGGATATCAAATTATGATCCTACATCTGTACACCAGAGACATATTGCTGAACAAGCACCAACTTACCACAGAGAGGGAGAGAGAGAGAGAGAGAGAGAGAGAGAGAGAGAGAGAGAGAGAGAGAGAGAGAGAGAGAGAGAGAGAGAGAGAGAGAGAGAGAGAGAGAGAGAGAGAGAGAGAGAGAGAGAGAGAGAGAAGAGGAAAAGAGAGAGAGAGGGAGATGGAGAGGGATGGAGAGGGAGAGGGAGAGAGAGGGAGAGAGAAAGTGGAGAGAGAGTTTGTAGAGAGAGAGAGACAGAGAGAGAGACAGAGAGGGACAGAGAGTCAGAGAGGGAGAGAGAGGGACAGAGGGAGAGGGGGGGTGAAAGAGAGGGAGAGAAACAATCAAGAGAAAGAGACTAAGAAAAACTATATGTGATTTTGTGTGGGAGAGACAGAAAGGGTAAAGGGAGATAGACAGAGAGACAGAAAGGGGAAAGGGAGGTAGACAGAGAGACAGAAAGGGGAAAGGGAGGTAGACAGAGAGACAGAAAGGGGTGTAGACAGAGAGACAGAAAGGGTTGTAGACAGAGAGACAGAAAGGGGAAAGGGAGGTAGACAGAGAGACAGAAATGGGAAATGAAGGTAGACAGAGAGACAGAAAGGGGAAAGGGGGGTAGACAGAGAGACAGAAAGGGATGTAGACAGAGAGACAGAAAGGGGAAAGGGAGGTAGACAGAGAGACAGAAAGAGGAAAGGGGGGTAGACAGAGAGACATAAAGGGAGGTAGACAGAGAGACAGAAAGGGGAAAGGGAGGTAGACAGAGAGACAGAAAGGGGAAAGGGGGGTAGACAGAGAGACAGAAAGGGATGTAGACAGAGAGACAGAAAGGGGAAAGGGAGGTAGACAGAGAGACAGAAAGGGGAAAGGGGGGTAGACAGAGAGACAGAAAGGGATGTAGACAGAGAGACAGAAAGGGGAACGGGAGGTAGACAGAGAGACAGAAAGGGGAAAGGGAGGTAGACAGAGAGACAGAAAGGGAGGTAGACAGAGAGACAGAAAGGGGAAAGGGAGGTAGACAGAAAGACAGAAAGGGGAAAGGGAGGTAGACAGAGAGACAGAAAGGGGAAAGGGAGGTAGACAGAGAGATAGAAAGGGGAAAGGGAGGTAGACAGAGAGACAGAAAGGGGAAAGGGAGATAGACAGAGAGACATAAAGGGGAAAGGGAGGTAAACAGAGAGACAGAAAGGGAGGTAGACAGAGAGACAGAGAGGGGAAAGGGAGGTAGACAGAGAGACAGAAAGGGGAAAGGGAGGTAGACAGAGAGACAGAAAGGGGAAAGGGGGGTAGACAGAGAGACAGAAAGGGATGTAGACAGAAAGACAGAAAGGGGAAAGGGAGGTAGACAGAGAGACAGAAAGGGGAAAGGGAGGTAGACAGAGAGACAGAAAGGGGAAAGGGGGGTAGACAGAGAGACAGAAAGGGATGTAGACAGAAAGACAGAAAGGGGAAAGGGAGGTAGAAAGAGAGACATAAAGGGGAAAGGGGGGTAGACAGAGAGACAGAAAGGGGAAAGGGAGATAGACAGAGAGACAGAAAGGGGAAAGGGAGGTAGACAGAGAGACAGAAAGGGGAAAGGGAGGTAGACAGGGAGACAGAAAGGGAGGTAGACAGAGAGACAGAAAGGGGAAAGGGAGGTAGACAGGGAGACAGAAAGGGAAAAGGGAGGTAGACAGAGAGACAGAAAGGGGAAAGGGAGGTAGACAGGGAGACAGAAAGGGAGGTAGACAGAGAGACAGAAAGGGGAAAGGGAGGTAGACAGAGAGACAGAAAGGGAGGTAGACAGAGAGACAGAAAGGGGAAAGGGAGGTAGACAGGGAGACAGAAAGGGGAAAGGGAGGTAGACAGAGAGACAGAAAGGGGAAAGGGAGGTAGACAGGGAGACAGAAAGGGGAAAGGGAGGTAGACAGAGAGACAGAAAGGGGAAAGGGAGGTAGACAGAAAGACAGAAAGGGAAAAGTGAGGTAGACAGAAAGACAGAAAGGGAAAAGTGAGGTAGACAGAAAGACAGAAAGGGGAAAGGGAGGTAGACAGAGAGACAGAAAGGGAGGTAGACAGAGAGACAGAAAGGGGAAAGGGAGGTAGACAGGGAGACAGAAAGGGGAAAGGGAGGTAGACAGAGAGACAGAAAGGGAGGTAGACAGAGAGACAGAAAGGGGAAAGGGAGGTAGACAGGGAGACAGAAAGGGGAAAGGGAGGTAGACAGAGAGACAGAAAGGGGAAAGGGAGGTAGACAGGGAGACAGAAAGGGGAAAGGGAGGTAGACAGAGAGACAGAAAGGGGAAAGGGAGGTAGACAGAGAGACAGAAAGGGAGGTAGACAGAGAGACAGAAAGGGGAAAGGGAGGTAGACAGGGAGACAGAAAGGGGAAAGGGAGGTAGACAGAGAGACAGAAAGGGAAAAGCGAGGTAGACAGAGAGACAGAAAGGGGAAAGGGAGGTAGACAGGGAGACAGAAAGGGGAAAGGGAGGTAGACAGAGAGACAGAAAGGGAGGTAGACAGAGAGACAGAAAGGGAAAAGGGAGGTAGACAGAGAGACAGAAAGGGAAAAGGGAGGTAGACAGAGAGACAGAAAGGGAAAAGGGAGGTAGACAGAGAGACAGAAAGGGATGTAGACAGAGAGACAGAAAGGGGAAAGGGAGGTAGACAGAGAGACAGAAAGGGGAAAGGGAGATAGACAGAAAGACAGAAAGGGAAAAGGGAGGTAGACAGAAAGACAGAAAGGGATGTAGACAGAGAGACAGAAAGGGATGTAGACAGAGAGACAGAAAGGGGAAAGGGAGGTAGACAGAGAGACAGAAAGGGAAAAGCGAGGTAGACAGAGAGACAGAAAGGGAGGTAGACAGAGAGACAGAAAGGGAGGTAGACAGAGAGACAGAAAGGGGAAAGGGAGTTAGACAGAAAGACAGAAAGGGAAAAGGGAGGTAGACAGAGAGACAGAAATGGGAAAGGGAGGTAGACAGAGAGACAGAAATGGGAAAGGGGGGTAGACAGAGAGACAGAAAGGGATGTAGACAGAGAGACAGAAAGGGGAAAGGGAGGTAGACAGAGAGACAGAAAGGGGAAAGGGAGGTAGACAGAGAGACAGAAAGGGGAAAGGGAGGTAGACAGAGAGACAGAGGGATAAAGAGGTAAATTGAAATATATAAAGACAGAGACTCAGGAGGAACGAGAGGAAGTCAGAGAGAAAACAAGAGGAAGTGAAATGTCGCTGAAAGAGAGGAAGACAGAGAACCCCTCTTCATAGTGATTAAGGGTGTTCGTTCGTTAATGGATTGGCTCCACTAATTATACTCAGAACAACACACACACATCAGGGGTCAGGAGGTCAGGAGTTACCACGTGACCAGACTAGAGCTGTGGCGGTCACGAAATTTCGTCAGCCGGTAATTGTCAAGCAAATAGCTGTCCGTCTCACGGTAATTTAGCATCTCCTGGATTCCTACAAGCCACTGATGCAGACCTTTGGAACATCTACATTTTAAAAAGTCTAATAAATCCCATGTAATATATCTACACCTTCATAATAAATCCATGATTTATTTTAGACAGGTCTAAAGAAGCATGCTCTGAAAAAAATGTAGTCTATTTCAGAAGAACAGAATATCATACTCTGATTTGTCCTCATATTAGGTCCTGATCTGGCTATGCCATATGGCTGTGGGCTACACTAGTTCATTTAGCAGACAAGATTTGCATTGTTTTATAGTATGAAGAATACAAATGAACAAAGACTAAAACGCAACAGCCCTGTGTGTGTGTGTGTGTGTGTGTGTGTGTGTGTGTGTGTGTGTGTGTGTGTGTGTGTGTGTGTGTGTGTGTGTGTGTGTGTGTGTGTGTGTGTGTGTGTGTGTGTGTGTGACAGAAAGTAAATGAACACATAGGTTCTCCTCACTCTTCATCTGGAAACCTTTACCCAGACAACATCTGAGAGACTGAGTTTATAAGCAAAAGTTAGTGAGATTATCAAGATCCTATTTTTCTGTTGTGCCATCATAAACTGTCAAAATGCATCTACGCTACTCAGCTGTAGTGGCACTTGTCTTCAGAGCTGTCGCCTCGTTGGCTAGTCTAGTGTTTATGAAGAACACATTGTCATTGTCACACATTGTCAAACACTGGGACACTACAGAGAAGGGCTGGCAGTTTGCAGTGTGTCCTCAAACCCAGAGAGGTGCACTTGCATGTTTGGAGGATGCACAGACTACTCACACTGAGGACCTGATGAGATCAGTCTGTGTGTGTGTGTGTGTGTGTGTGTGTGTGTGTGTGTGTGTGTGTGTGTGTGTGTGTGTGTGTGTCCTTCGTCCCCATTTAACAACAACATGACTCGTCAGAGAAGAAGACATTGATACAGTCTTCAGCTTGACACAGAACAAAGAGCTCAGTGAGTAACAGGAGCCAGAAACGTAAAACCCAACCGCAGTGACCACAGCATGTATCCGGACCGGCGTTCATCTGATACACAAGCGATTGAACAAATGCCACCCTATTCCCTATGTACAATAGTGCACTACTTTTGACCAGGGTCCATACGACTCTGGTCAAAAGTAGTGAACTATATAGGGAATAGAGTGGCATTTGGGACACTGACGCCTTGCTTCAGGAAATTGATCGGTCCGTATTAGATTGCAGGGCCAAGACGGGTACTTCCGTCTAGAGCGGAGTGCTGGAGTGTTTGGTCGAGTAATTAAGCTCTGCCTTATGTAATTAACCGATTAGAATGGTGGAGTATGTAGAAACTAATTACAAAGGACACACATACAAGACCAGTGAAATGTTTTACATGCTACAAACTCAATCTGACAAGAGGTCGTTTAACAGTCATCTGTGAGTTCTGTAAGGTGTATTGCATCCATTTTATCAATGGGAAAGATAGGGTCTTTTCTAAAAACCTTCTAGAACTACAATACACATTACTACTAAACACTTCCAAATCAGGGATCGGGGTGAGGGGTCGCAGGATCTAGGATCAGGTCCCCCATGTCCAGGGCTGATCTAGGACCAGGTCCCTCCTCCATGTCCAGGGCTGATCCAGGACCAGGTCTCTCCTCTCTGTCCAGGGCTGATCTAGGACCAGGTCTCTCCTCTCTGTCCAGGGCTGATCTAGGACCAGGTCTCTCCTCCCTGTCCAGGGCTAATCTAGGACCAGGTCCCTCCTCTCTGTCCAGGGCTGATCTAGGACCAGGTATCTCCTCTCTGTCCAGGGCTGATCTAGGACCAGGTCCCCCATGTCCAGGGCTGATCTAGGACCAGGTCTCTCCTCTCTGTCCAGGGCTGATCTAGGACCAGGTCTCTCCTCTCTGTCCAGGGCTGATCTAGGACCAGGTCTCTCCTCTCTGTCCAGGGCTGATCTAGGACCAGGTCCCCCATGTCCAGGGCTGATCTAGGACCAGGTCTCTCCTCTCTGTCCAGGGCTGATCTAGGACCAGGTCTCACCTCCCTGTCCAGGGCTGATCTAGGACCAGATCTCTCCTCTGTCCAGGTAATCTTGTTGATTATGATGTAAAAGATCAAACTGATCTTAGATCAGCAGTCTTTATCCCTACTAGCCCTGGTGTACGATTCCACCTCCACACAGGAGGGAGCAGTAGTGTGTCTGTGTGGATGTTGTTGTTGGCGCTCTGCCTGACAGGTGACCAGGTGTATTCTCTGGTCTCATAGTCAAACCCTTGGGGGTGAAGTAATTAGAATAACAGGGCGGAGGACAGGGGAGCTTACGCAGCGAGCCCAGCTGTTTAGAAAGACATTCCCAAGGAGCCGTATGTCTATGGAGCGGCTCATTTGACTGGGGTTGTGTTTGCACACGGAGACACATGCCGAGATGGACCGTAATTGGCAGTCTGGCAGTCTCTCTATCGTCTCGCTGATGATCGGCAGGCACTGGCAAGCTTTATTACCTGTCCTGTCAAAGCCAGAGCCCTACTGGCCACAGGAGATGGGTCACAGCGTGTGGTTTGCCCCGGGGTGTGTGACGCAGGGCTGGGCGATCTACAAACTCTCTCAGTCTGACATCACAATTAGATTTTCATCCATGTATCTCAAACATCACATTTCTAAGTTGTTCCAAACGTCAAAGTGTTAAAGATAAAGGTTAGCCATTAACTCTGAATGGTTAAGGTGAGACATTAACTCTGAATGGTTAAGGTGAGACATTAACTCTGAATGGTTAAGGTAAGGCATTAACTCTGAACGGTTAAGGTTAGGCATTAACTCTGAATGGTTAAGGTTAGCCATTAACTCTGAATGGTTAAGGTTAGCCATTAACTCTGAATGGTTAAGGTTAGCCATTAACTCTGAACGGTTAAGGTTAGGCATTAACTCTGAACGGTTAAGGTTAGCCATTAACTCTGAATGGTTAAGGTTAGACATTAACTCTGAATGGTTAAGGTTAGACATTAACTCTGAATGGTTATGGTTAGACATTAACTCTGAATGGTTAAGGTGAGACATTAACTCTGAATGGTTAAGGTAAGGCATTAACTCTGAACGGTTAAGGTTAGGCATTAACTCTGAATGGTTAAGGTTAGCCATTAACTCTGAATGGTTAAGGTTAGCCATTAACTCTGAATGGTTAAGGTTAGCCATTAACTCTGAACGGTTAAGGTTAGGCATTAACTCTGAACGGTTAAGGTTAGCCATTAACTCTGAATGGTTAAGGTTAGACATTAACTCTGAATGGTTAAGGTTAGACATTAACTCTGAATGGTTATGGTTAGACATTAACTCTGAATGGTTAAGGTAAGGCATTAACTCTGAATGGTTAAGGTTAGACATTAACTCTGAATGGTTAAGGTTAGACATTAACTCTGAATGGTTAAGGTTAGACATTAACTCTGAATGGTTATGGTTAGACATTAACTCTGAATGGTTAAGGTTAGACATTAACTCTGAACGGTTAAGGTTAGGCATTAACTCTGAATGGTTAAGGTTAGGCATTAACTCTGAGGAGTTAAGGTAAGGCATTAACTCTGAATGGTTAAGGTTAGGCATTAACTCTGAGGGGTTAAGGTTATGCATTAACTCTGAATGGTTAAGGTTAGTCATTAACTCTGAATGGTTAAGGTTACGCATTAACTCTGAATGGTTAAGGTTAGGCATTAACTCTGAATGGTTAAGGTTAGGCATTAACTCTGAACGGTTAAGGTTAGGCATTAACTCTGAATGGTTAAGGTAAGGCATTAACTCTGAATGGTTAAGGTAAGGCATTAACTCTGAATGGTTAAGGTAAGGCATTAACTCTGAATGTTAACATTTGAGGCTTAAAACAACAAAGAAGTTATTTATTGCCGGATTCAAACATGCAACCGTTGGAATCACAGGCTGCTGTTACCTACTTGAAGGTTACTGCGCTCACTGTTGCCCCTAGTGGCCGGTTTCCATATCATCTCCGGACGTCCTCGGACATCTAATATGGACTTCTACCACGGATGACCTGGCAGGAGCGATATGACCTGGCAGGAGCGGTATGGCCTAGAAATCATACCTCGATTAAAAATTAAAAATAAATCTCAAAATAAGCTTTGTTGTTCAATCAAAGATAAAATACAGTGCATTTAAAACAGTCAGCAATAATCTAATGAATCCAGGACTTATACAATTATACCTAGGTTAAATATAAGCCTTCCACAACCATAAAATCCACTAATAATTGTATTATTTTATCAAAATAGTTGAACCTTCTTTTTTGCAATAATCATTGATCTGGCTTTTAAGTCTTTCTATAAAAATACCCTTTTTTTTTGTTACAAATGTAACCGGTACCATGCATAATGCACATCCACTAACAATGAGTGACTTCTTGTAGCAGGAATTATTCTTTAGAAAATAACACTGGTCTCATCAACAATATCTCTTACACAGAAGCCCACGTGCTAGTGAGTAGCCAGCTAACCATATTCCAAGTGTTGCCAACTTGGATCTATCTGCTAGCTAACAATGTAGAACAGTTGATTCATATCTACACACACTTCTGTCTGTCTCCAACTGTTTGAACAGCATGTCAGCTTGTCCACTTTGTCATGTTGACATCAAGTGGCCTATATTATTTCTCAGAATGACAACGAGTTGCCAAATTCTTATATAATTGTGTTTTATGCTTATTGCACATTTATAAAGCGCAGACTAGACAGCTAGTATAACAGTACTTGACTAAAATGTTGCTAGTGGTATGTAGTGGTACAGCCTACAGTCATTACACACAGCGCTGAAGAAGCGAAGGAGACAAGACCAAAAAGACAACATGAGAACAAGCAGACGGAAACGCTCAGAGAAATATACATCTTCTTTTTTTTTTTAAATGAGATTTATTTGCGATTCAGGCATTTGGAATATCGCGCAAAAAACATACATGAATATACATTTGATTTGTCGCCCAGTTCTATTGTGACGATGTCGCCCAATTGGTCAGCATATTGTGACGACGTCGCCCAATTGGTCAGCATCCACATGGTCCCACTTATTCTTATTATTGTACCTCTCTCTCTCTCTCTCTCTCTCTCATATCCTCAATATGGTTGTTCGTCAGGAGCGGCGGGGGAGGCACTCATTTATTTGTTTGTGATTTCTTCCCCACAATCCCCCACCCCAAAGCTGTATGTTTGCTCTCAACAGAATCAGTTGTCATTGTATACACAGCCCCTGTAGCGTAGTGGGAGGGTCCCAGTGACTCCGTTCACTTGAGGCATAAATATTGTCTCATACTCCTGCTGTTGCAAAACACTGGACCGTATCTGACTCTCTGTCTGTCTCAACAAACTCTCGCTCCACCTCTCTCTCTCTCTCTCTCTCTCTCTCTCTCTCTCTCTCTCTCTCTCTCTCTCTCTCTCTCTCTCTCTCTCTCTCAATTCAATTCAATTCAAGGGGCTTTATTGGCATGGGAAACATGTGTTAACATTGCCAAAGCAAGTGAGGTAGCAATACACAAAAGTGAAACAAACAATACAAATTAACAGTAAACATTACACATACAGAAGTTTCAAAACAATAAAGACATTACAAATGTCATATTATATATATACAGTGTTGTAGCAATGTACGAATGGTTAAATCTCTCTCTCTCTCTCTCTCTCTCTCTCTCTCTCTCTCTCTCTCTCTCTCTCTCTCCAGAAGTACCATGGTCTCAAGCATCAGAAGAAAAGCAACTGTCGTATCTCTGGCTGATCTCTGCCTGTGTATTGAATGCATGTGGGTGGGATCTGGCTATAGGACATGAAACAGCAACGGCACCTTTAGAAGACGAGGTAAAGTGAAACGGATCAAACGCAGGCAACTTTAAAGACCGGGCTTGGAGCATGCACACACACACACACACACACACACACACACACACACACACACACACACACACACACACACACACACACACACACACACACACACACACACACACACACACACACACACACACACACAGACACACACACAGACACACACACACACACAGACTCAGACACACAGGCACACACAGACACAGACTCAGACACACACAGACAGACACACAGACTCAGACACACAGGCACACACAGACACACACAGACTCAGACACACACACACACACACACACACAGACTCAGACACACACACACAGACACACACACAGACAGACAGACAGACAGACAGACAGACAGACACAGACACACACAAACATGCATGCACACACACACACACACACACACACACACACACACACACACACACACACACACACAGACAGACAGACAGACACACACACGCACACACACACACACACAGGAGCTCAAGCCTCTACAAAAGCCCAGTGATAAGAATAGACCACAGTTGGCAGTAGACAAGAGAGTGAGGATGTTTACAAATAGCTTGTTATTCTCTTCCTCTGTCATCCCAGCCCTGATCTATACTGCAGATGTACAGTAAGGTTTCCCAAACTCGGTCCTGGGGCTCCCCCTGTGTGCACATGTTGGTTTTTGCACTAGCACTTTACAGCTGATTAAAATAATCAAAGCTTGATGATGAGTTGGTTATTTGAATCAGCTGTATAGTGCTAGGGCAAAAACCAAAACGTGCACACAGAGGGGGCCCCAGGACCAAATTTGGGAAACCCGACTGTAGAGGGGTTTGACAAGAGAAACAAGGCGGGCCAGGTTTCGAGGTCCTTCCGGTCTGAACAAATACGTGTTCTGAATACCTTCAACTATTTTAACTTCCATTCGTTGTGTTGTGTTACATTGTGTCTAGGGCTGTGGCGGTCTTGACATTTGGTCAGCCGGTTATTGTCATCGTCTGAAGAACCAAACATGAGTCAGAATGCCATTTGCAAACTCAGTGAAAGTTTGGAGGCTCATCAGATAGATGTGAAAGACCTCCCCCGTCAAATGGAAAAAATCCAACAACAAACTGTTCAGAGACAGAAATATTTACAAGATTCTCTGAAGCAGGATTTTCAAGTAAAAAATGCAAAGTTTCAAAACACTAATGGAAACTAGCCATCATCTAGTCATAACCTATCTTGAGGAGGACCAAAAACAGAGAGCAGAGGAGCCAACCTCTGTTGTGAAAGGAGTGTGTTCTTATCTGAAAGAGGTTATGGAAGACATGAAGAACTCTCTCACAGGGGAACTACGCTTTTTGATTGAAAAGACTCAAAAAGAGACCTCTAATGAGGTGGAAAAAGCACAGAAGGCCACAGACGTTAAACTGGAGGAGCTGCACCAGGAGGTAATGCAGTGCTTTCCCTTCTGGACAAATCCTCTGCACGTCCCTCAGGGTTTACCTCTGCCACTGGCCCTGCCATTAAGGGAATAGGAACAGGTAGCACCTCTGAAGATACTGTTAAACAATAGAACTCCTCTGAAGATATCGGTAAACAACAGAACTCCTCTGAAGTTAACGTTAAACAACTGAACTCCTCTGAAGTTAACAACAGAACTCCTCTGAAGATACCGGTAAACAACAGAACTCCTCTGAAGATACCGTTAAACAACAGAACTCCTCTGAAGTTAACAACTGAACTCCTCTGAAGATACCGCTAAACAACAAAACTCCTCTGAAGATACCGTTAAACAACAGAACTCCTCTGAAGTTAACGTTAAACAACTGAACTCCTCTGAAGATACTGTTAAACAATAGAACTCCTCTGAAGATACTGTTAAACAATAGAACTCCTCTGAAGATACTGTTAAACAATAGAACTCCTCTGAAGATACCGGTAAACAATAGAACTCCTCTGAAGATACTGGTAAACGACAGAACTCCTCTGAAGATACCGGTAAACAATAGAACTCCTCTGAAGATGCTGTTAAACAACAAAACTCAAATTTTCCCAAGACCCCTTGCCACTGTCATGCCTCCTCTAGAGAGCTCTCTCCCTTTCAAACTACTTTCCCCCACTTTTGGCAGCCCAGAAGATGATGTTGATCCACTGGTTTTCCTATCTAAGTGTAATTGTTTCCATTCTATCCAGCCCCTTACTGACTTGGTGGTTCTTGACACCCTCCTCAGTGTTCGCCATGATACAGCAAGAGACTGGTGGGAGATAGCCCGGGAACATGTGTCAACTTGGGAGTTTAAAAAAGTATCCTCTCAGCCTTTCTTTCAGAGGACTATGAGAATGAACTGGCGGAACGGGTTCGTATCAGAGTCAAGGGTGAAGCAGAGCCAATACGGGACTTTGCTTTCTCCTATCGAGTTCTATGTAGAAGATGGAAAACATTACTGAGCAGGCATCTTGGGACTCAGTATGAGAAAGACTGGAAGCACCAACTACAATCTCAAAACCCTGTTCCCTCCATCAAGGAAAACCACTAAAAAGGATCCGATGGACAGAGTCCAGGTTCATCTGACTGCCCAGCGTTTGACGCAGTCCAACACCACCACACCTTGTTAGCCAGAGTGGAGGCCAGCAGAATCATAGCCAAACAACGGCAGCTCAGAAACTATGACAAACATAGACCCAGTCTTGTATCTGGGTCCGTTCTCATCATCTATCAAAGGCGTCCAAGCAGTTCACTGCCAAGCTAGCTTCAAGATGGAAAGGTCCATATCGTGTGGTGCAGAAGTTGGGGCCGGTGAACTACTTGGTCTGTTTGGAGGACACTGGGGAAGATGTCAGGACGGTGCATGTTGTTGACCTAAAGCCCTGCTACCGTACGGCAGAAGAGCTGGATCGCAGGCAAAGCAACACCCACAGGACATCTTCTTGGAGGACTCTGAGGATGAGGACTTCCCTGGTTTTGTGTAGCAGGAACAGGAACCTGCCAAAGCCTGCCTCCTCTCTGTTTCTACAGGCTTTGTTTTTTTTCACGGGGGGAGGAGTGTGGCGAAATCCTGCACGGAGCCTTCACCGTGCGCTGCCGCTTTAAGAGCGCACCAGCAGTCAGAAAGGAGGAAATAAAGATAGCTCTTCCGGCTCTCTGTGGGAGGCTCTCGGTTGGCGCGGCAGTTTGATAGTGTGTGCAATGCTGCAGAAGTCTTGTTTATTTTCATCGTGCTTATGTTGTAAAGTGTTTAACTTGATCATCGGCGTAACCGCTCTAGGTAGTGATTGTTATCTTTTAGGACCACACCGGTTATTGATCGTATGCATTAGTAGCAACATTGTTGCGAAGCATTGACACAAACCAACAAACCGTCAGACGGACAGACTGCAGGCCTGAAGTTAACAACTAAGATATGTATTGTATAATGGCACAATCATTATTCATTAGATATGAGTATGGGTGTTCTACATGCAACATCTTAAATGTTTTTGAATGAATCATCACCTTAGAAAGCGCTGTCTATTTCATTGTCTTTAGCTTTGAAACAACATCCACAACAACCATGTTTTGCACTCAGTTCCAACCTTTTGATGAATTTCTTTCTTGAAATTGATCATCACAGTGATGTCAAAACATTTAGCCCAACGGTGAGTTTTAAAAGCATGATTCTGTTTTGATGACAAGTGTTTTGATGTGATTTTAGATTGTATTTGCATTGCTGTCAGAGTGGCTAGAGGAACAATAGAGCCCTGAGTACCAGGCCATTAGGGCCTGATGGAGGGACAGTAGAGCCCTGAGTACCATGCCATTAGCACCTGATGGAGGGACAGTAGAGCCCTGAGTACCAGGCCATTAGGACCTGATGGAGGAACAATAGAGCCCTGAGTACCAGGCCATTAAGACCTGATGGAGGGACAGTAGAGCCCTGAGTACCAGGCCATTAGAACCTGATGAGGGACAATAGAGTCCTGAGTACCAGGCCATTATGACCTGATGGAGGGACAATAGAGCCCTGAGTACCAGGCCATTAGGACCTGATGGAGGGACAATAGAGCCCCGAGTACCTGGCCATTAGGACCTGATGGAGGGACAATAGAGCCCTGAGTACCAGGCCATTAGGACCTGATGGAAGGACAGTAGTGCCCTGAGTACAAAGCCATTAGGACCCGATGGAGGGACAGTAGAGCCCTGAGTACCAAACCATTAGGACCTGATGGAGGGACAATAGAGCCCCGAGTACCTGGCTCATTAGGACCTGATGGAGGGACAATAGAGCCCTGAGTACCAGGCCATTAGGACCTGATGGAAGGACAGCAGTGCCCTGAGTACCAAGTCATTAGGACCTGATGGAGGGACAATAGAACCCCGAGTACCAAGCCATTAGGACCTGATGGAGGGACAATAGAACCCTGAGTACCAGGCCAAATAGTGGATTGTGAAAGTTCTCCGCTGCATAGGTCTCTATTGTTCCTGCTAAATATGGAGATCAGTTTTTTAAGGTTACTACGATACTGAAAGGCTTGATCCTGATCAGCTTCAGATTCATTCTAGCTCCCTTATATTCACACCTAGGTAATTCAATTTTAATCTCAAAGCAAAAAGCATAATGAAGTCATTTTCTACAAATTGAAAAAATTCCTGAGAAGGTTTACATTTTTCCAGTGATGTAAATACTCAGAGAAAACTCTGTTCCATAGAAAATAACAGGTTAATAAAACCCCATTTCAGGCGGTTGAACAGTTTTTGAAAAAGCATGTTTATAAACACTACACCTTAATACTGGGCTACTGGAATTCCCGTAAATACATTACAAGCACTGAGGCAAAAAAAAATAATTCAATGTGTTTGAAAAGGGCTGGTCCTTAGTTAACAGTAGTGCACCATACAGGGAACAGGGTGCCATTTGAGACAAGGTCTGAACATAAAGCGACCACGTGTTCCAATGAAGCTAGCTAGCGCTATTCTGACACTAATGGCTAATCAGTCTCCAACCGCTGTCTAGCTAGGATTAACACTAGTACCTCATGGGTATTTATAGGAAAAGAGGATATGATTTGAATTGCTTTGTGTCACGATGGTAAAAAAGCTGGCAGGGAGGCAGGGTGGAAGGGACAGAGGGAGGCAGGGTGGAAGGGACAGAGGGAGGCAGGGACGGAAGGTGGCAGGGAGCAATGTTCCCTCTAAGATGCCGAGACTGCCGCACGGCTCCCCATGGACTGCAGTGCACGAGATTGAACTCCACTCAACTTTCTAGAGTTTCCCTGTTAGTTACAACTGTCAACGTTTCCCTTTACTGTGGCAATTGTGATTGAATCAAAGCAATAGTATCCACTTTCCATGCATCATACCGAAACAAAACTAACTATGCAAACTATCATTTGTCGTAGTCAGAACTCATCGGAGAAGGATTATATTGCATTGACATGCACGACTCATCCCATACTCTACACAGACCAGAACAGACCAAGACCAGACCGGTGCGGCATAACCAATCAGAGCAGCAGGCCTATATGCAAATAGACCATTGTCATATATGGATCTGTGCCATTTACTTTGAACTGGACTGTGTTTACAGCATGAGCGGTCGGTCGTGAGTAGATGTGTTTGCATTTGAGATCAAAGCAAGAGCTGCATGTAGTCACGTGTGCACATTTTGTTCATATCCTTTGCTAGTTAGTGAGTTATTAGCCCAGTTATAGATCATGTGTAGTCAGCAATAGGGGAGCAGTACATTTCTAAACATCTTTGAAAAGCCAATCAGATAATGATAATTTTTTTTCATCTTAAAGGGACATTGTTGTATTTTGAGACAGGCTTGAATAAGCTAAGTAGCCAATAGGCAGTATCATAATTTGTCAGATTCTCTGTAATAATGGTATGGAAATAATAATACATTTTATTTTGTAAATTGGTTTCTTGCATCAAACACAAAAACATTTTCAGTCACCTCCTTGTCTGAAGGACAAGTGGATAAACAGGGTAATGTCAAGCCCTACATGTTTTAATCAAAGGTCTCATACATTGAACACCACTCATTGGCTGCTACTCTAGATTGAATTCTAGTGTTTTTTATGGTGGGCTACTCTGGTAGGCCTACATTATGATAAATTAGCCACAGTAGCCTACAGACTCAGTGTTTACAGTAAACACACACTGGAAGTTGCACAGAATGCACTCAGCAGACCGGACATTTGCTCAATGGCAATTTATTTTGAGGGAACATTGGCAGGGAGACAGAGTGGCTGGGAGGCAGGGTGTCACGGTGGCAGGGAGGCAGGGTGGAGGATGGTGGGGAGGCAGGGTGGCATGGAGGCAGGGTGTCACGGTGGCAGGGAGGCAGGGTGGAAGGGACAGAGGGAGGCAGGGTGGAAGGGACAGAGGGAGGCAGGGACGGAAGGTGGCAGGGAGCAATGTTCCCTCTAAGATGCCGAGACTGCCGCACGGCTCCCCATGGACTGCAGTGCACGAGATTGAACTCCACTCAACTTTCTAGAGTTTCCCTGTTAGTTACAACTGTCAACGTTTCCCTTTACTGTGGCAATTGTGATTGAATCAAAGCAATAGTATCCACTTTCCATGCATCATACCGAAACAAAACTAACTATGCAAACTATCATTTGTCGTAGTCAGAACTCATCGGAGTAGGATTATATTGCATTGACATGCACGACTCATCCCATACTCTACACAGACCAGAACAGACCAAGACCAGACCGGTGCGGCATAACCAATCAGAGCAGCAGGCCTATATGCAAATAGACCATTGTCATATATGGATCTGTGCCATTTACTTTGAACTGGACTGTGTTTACAGCATGAGCGGTCGGTCGTGAGTAGATGTGTTTGCATTTGAGATCAAAGCAAGAGCTGCATGTAGTCACGTGTGCACATTTTGTTCATATCCTTTGCTAGTTAGTGAGTTATTAGCCCAGTTATAGATCATGTGTAGTCAGCAATAGGGGAGCAGTACATTTCTAAACATCTTTGAAAAGCCAATCAGATAATGATAATTTTTTTTCATCTTAAAGGGACATTGTTGTATTTTGAGACAGGCTTGAATAAGCTAAGTAGCCAATAGGCAGTATCATAATTTGTCAGATTCTCTGTAATAATGGTATGGAAATAATAATACATTTTATTTTGTAAATTGGTTTCTTGCATCAAACACAAAAACATTTTCAGTCACCTCCTTGTCTGAAGGACAAGTGGATAAACAGGGTAATGTCAAGCCCTACATGTTTTAATCAAAGGTCTCATACATTGAACACCACTCATTGGCTGCTACTCTAGATTGAATTCTAGTGTTTTTTATGGTGGGCTACTCTGGTAGGCCTACATTATGATAAATTAGCCACAGTAGCCTACAGACTCAGTGTTTACAGTAAACACACACTGGAAGTTGCACAGAATGCACTCAGCAGACCGGACATTTGCTCAATGGCAATTTATTTTGAGGGAACATTGGCAGGGAGACAGAGTGGCTGGGAGGCAGGGTGTCACGGTGGCAGGGAGGCAGGGTGGAGGATGGTGGGGAGGCAGGGTGGCATGGAGGCAGGGTGTCACGGTGGCAGGGAGGCAGGGTGGAGGATGGTGGGGAGGCAGGGTGGCATGGAGGCAGGGTGTCACGGTGGCAGGGAGGCAGGGTGGAGGATGGTGGGGAGGCAGGGTGGCTGGGAGGCAGGGTGTCACGGTGGCAGGGAGGCAGGGTGGAGGATGGTGGGGAGGCAGGGTGGCATGGAGGCAGGGTGTCACGGTGGCAGGGAGGCAGGGTGGAGGATGGTGGGGAGGCAGGGTGGCTTGGAGGCAGGGTGTCACGGTGGCAGGGAGGCAGGGTGGAGGATGGTGGGGAGGCAGGGTGGCTTGGAGGCAGGGTGTCACGGTGGCAGGGAGACAGAGTGGCTGGGAGGCAGGGTGTCATGGTGTCGGAGAGGCAGAGTGGCTGGGAGGCAGGGTGTCACGGTGGCAGGGAGACAGAGTGGCTGGGAGGCAGGTTGTCATGGTGTCGGAGAGGCAGAGTGGCTGGGAGGCAGGGTGTCATGGTGGCAGGGAGACAGAGTGGCTGGGAGGCAGGGTGGAGGATGGTGGGGAGGCAGGGTGGCTGGGAGGCAGGGTGTCACAGTGGCAGGGAGGCAGAGTGGCTGGGAGGCAGGGTGTCATGGTGTCGGGGAGGCAGGGTGGCTGGGAGGCAGGTTGTCATGGTGTCGGAGAGGCAGAGTGGCTGGGAGGCAGGGTGTCATGGTGGCAGGGAGACAGTGTGGCAGAGTGGCTGGGAGGCAGGGTGTCATGGTGTCAGGGAGGCAGGGTGTCTAGGAGGCAGGGTGTCATGGTGTCGGGGAGGCAGAGTGGCTGGGAGGCAGGGTGTAATGGTGTCGGGGAGGCAGGGTGTCATGGTGTCGGGGAGGCAGGGTGGCTGGGAGGCAGGGTGTCATGGTGTCGGGGAGGCAGGGTGGCAGGAAAGCAGGGTGGCAGGGTGGCAGGGTGGCAGTTGGCGGGGACACTAGACACACAGGAGCCACAGTCAGTAGCCTTCCCTACACAATGGCTGCCAACATCTGTGGCCATGTACCTGAGAGACAAGAGAGCCACACAACTGGTCACACAAGGAGAAGCTGAGGTAAACAATGTTTATTAGAAACCAAGGTTACAAACTCTGTAGTTAACGATACCAGGTCAAGAAACGTGGAAGGCGGTGAAAGCAAAGCATTTAAATTAGGTGCACATTGGTTGCATTCCATTCCATTGCAGTCTGTATGCCTGCCTTTGTAAAGAAAGAGCGATTCCAATGGAGTGGCAGAGACAATAACCACGCATAATACCTTCTTCACATTTACATATCAAATAACCCTCACTAACATTCACAGACACAAAGCCTGCCAGACACACACACACACATACCTATGTGCTTGCAGACACACACACACACACACACACACACACACACACACACACACACACACACACACACACACACACACACACACACACACACACACACACACACACACACACACACACACACACACACACACACACAGTACCACAACAACAACTCCATCAAATCTGTTGCCATCCAAACACAAACACACTAACTACAGTTCAGTGATCATGTCAATCATTCCAAATAAACAAAACTGCTTTCTCTCGCATTCTCCATCTCAAGCGCACACACGCACGCACGCACACACACACACACACACACACACACACACACACACACACACACACACACACACACACACACACACACACACACACACACACACACACACACACACACACACACACAGAGACTTTCAATATGTTTCCTCCCTGAGGTTGACAGCTGTCACCTTTGTGTACTCTCCCGTTTTCAGGGGCAAATAATGCAAATAACGCCCTTTGATGAATATTCATGAGGCATAGCGGGAAGCAGCAGGTTCCACGCCACAGACAAGAGCAGAGAGCGAGAGAGAGAGAGAGTTAGTGTCAGTCAGTGCGAGAGCGAGAGAGAGAGCGAGAGATCGAGAGCGAGAGATCGAGAGCGAGAGAGAGCGAGAGAGAGAGAGAGCGAGAGATCAAGAGAGCGAGAAAGAGAGAGAGAGAGAGAGCGAGTGAGAGCGAGAGAGAGAGCGAGAGAGAGAGAGAGCGAGTGAGAGCGAGAGAGAGAGCGAGAGAGAGAGCGCGAGAGAGAGAGCGCGAGAGGGCGAGAGAGAGAGCGAGAGATCGAGAGAGAGAGAGAGAGAGAGAGAGAGAGAGAGAGAGAGAGAGAGAGAGAGAGAGAGAGAGATTGAGAGCGAGAGAGAGCGAGAGAGCGCGCGAGAGAGAGAGCGAGAGAGAGAGCGAGAGAGAGAGCGAGAGAGAGAGCGAGAGCGAGAGAGCGAGAGAGAGAGAGAGAGAGAGAGAGAGAGAGAGAGAGAGAGAGAGAGAGAGAGAGAGAGAGAGAGAGAGAGAGGAAAGCAGTCAGTCAGACAATCACAGAACGAATGGATGTCAGGGGAGTGAGAAGAGAGAGAGAGAAGGCGACAGGGACTAGAAGTCAAGTCGACAGTAAACCTGCTCTTTCAGAGGGCCCGCTGACTTAATTATCCTGGCAGTAATAATAATAATCAGGTCTGGCAGCTCGACTCTACGCCACACGGCTCACCTCGCCTAGCGGCTGACAGAGCTGGCACAACTACAGAGGAGCTGAGCTGACCGCCGCCGCCACCGACACGGTCACCAAGACACGCAACGCGAGAGCGGGACTAGGGCCAGGGACGGGTGACATTTTCACCTACTTGGACCGCTGCACAGTGTGGAGTGGTGGCGAGGTGACGCCTGATGACGCCTGAATTCCCCCTTTGGAGAGCCATGTGTTAGTGTTGTGCTAATGAGCTTATGGACGGACTGCAGGGGGACTGTAACCAGGCAGCCTTGTTAACACTGAGGGGTTCATTCTCATCAGGGGTCATGGGGTCAGGAGTTACCACGTGACCAGACTAGGGCTGTGGCAGGCATGACATGTTGTCAGCCGGTGGAAACTGCCGATCTCACCGTGATTTACCATTAATTAACACGAACACATTTTTTTTTTTTTTTACCTTTATTTAACAGGTAAGTCAGTTAAGAACAAATTCTTATTTACATTGACAGCTTCTACGCATAGTTTACTGACGCAGACTTTTGGAACATCTATATTTTAGAAAGTCAAATAAATCCATGTAATATATCTACACCATCATAATAAATCCATGTAATATAGTCTACACCATCATAATAAATCCATGTAATATAGTCTACCTACACCATCATAATAAATCCATGTAATATAGTCTACCTACACCATCATAATAAATCCATGTCATATGGTCTACACCGTCACAATAAATCCATGTGATATAGTCTACACCATCATAATAAATCCATGTAATATAGTCTACACCATCATAATAAATCCATGTAATATAGTCTACACCATCATAATAAATCCATGTAATATAGTCTACACCATCATAATAAATCCATGTAATATAGTCTACACCATCATAATAAATCCATGTAATATAGTCTACCTACACCATCATAATAAATCCATGTAATATAGTCTACACCATCATAATAAATCCATGTAATATATCTACACCATCATAATAAATCCATGTAATATAGTCTACACCATCATAATAAATCCATGTAATATATCTACACCATCATAATAAATCCATGTAATATAGTCTACACCATCATAATAAATCCATGTAATATAGTCTACACCATCATAATAAATCCATGTAATATATCTACACCATCATAATAAATCCATGTAATATATCTACACCATCATAATAAATCCATGTGATATGGTTTACACCATCATAATAAATCCATGTAATATAGTCTACACCATCATAATAAATCCATGTAATATGGTTTACACCATCATAATAAATCCATGTAATATAGTCTACACCATCATAATAAATCCATGTAATATGGTCTACACCATCATAATAAATCCATGTAATATAGTCTACACCATCATAATAAATCCATGTAATATAGTCTACACCATCATAATAAATCCATGTAATATGGTCTACACCATCATAATAAATCCATGTAATATAGTCTACACCATCATAATAAATCCATGTAATATAGTCTACACCATCATAATAAATCCATGTCATATGGTCTACACCATCATAATAAATCCATGTAATATGGTTTACACCATCATAATAAATCCATGTAATATAGTCTACACCATCATAATAAATCCATGTAATATAGTCTACACCATCATAATAAATCCATGTAATATAGTCTACCTACACCATCATAATAAATCCATGTAATATAGTCTACCTACACCATCATAATAAATCCATGTAATATAGTCTACCTACACCATCATAATAAATCCATGTAATATAGTCTACACCATCATAATAAATCCATGTAATATAGTTTACACCATCATAATAAATCCATGTAATATGGTTTACACCATCATAATAAATCCATGTAATATGGTTTACACCATCATAATAAATCCATGTAATATAGTCTACACCATCATAATAAATCCATGTAATATATCTACACCATCATAATAAATCCATGTCATATGGTCTACACCGTCACAATAAATCCATGTGATATAGTCTACACCATCATAATAAATCCATGTCATATGGTCTACACCGTCACAATAAATCCATGTGATATAGTCTACACCATCATAATAAATCCATGTAATATGGTCTACACCATCATAATAAATCCATGTAATATAGTCTACACCTTCACTATAAATCCATGTAATATAGTTTACACCGTCACAATAAATCCATGTGATATAGTCTACACCATCATAATAAATCCATGTAATATATCTACACCATCATAATAAATCCATGTAATATGGTTTACACCATCATAATAAATCCATGTAATATAATCTACACCGTCACTATAAATCCATGTAATATATCTACACCATCATAATAAATCCATGTAATATGGTTTACACCATCATAATAAATCCATGTAATATAGTCTACACCGTCACTATAAATCCATGTAATATGGTCTACACCATCATAATAAATCCATGTAATATGGTTTACACCATCATAATAAATCCATGTAATATAGTCTACACCGTCACTATAAATCCATGTAATATAGTCTACACCGTCACTATAAATCCATGTAATATGGTTTACACCATCATAATAAATCCATGTAATATAGTCTACACCGTCACTATAAATCCATGTAATATATCTACACCATCATAATAAATCCATGTGATATAGTCTACACCTTCACAATAAATCCATGTAATATAGTCTACACCATCATAATAAATCCATGTAATATAGTCTACACCATCTGGCTATGCCATATGGCTGTGGACTACACTAGTTCATTTAGATTTACTTAGAATTCCATGGCATTATTTTATAGTATGAAGAAGACAATTGAACAAAGCTGAATAAAATAGAAAGGATATTTTCACTAAAGGATTTGAGGGAGCAGACACTTTGCTATTCTGTGTTGAGCGGTTAACAAAGAAACAGGTAGGGCACTGTACGGGGAATGGGGAGCTGTTTGGGGTACCTGGATAACTGGGTATACTAGTACAGACAGCTTTCTGTGAGCACGAACACACAGGGAACGCACAGGGAACGCACAGGGGACACACAGGGGACCCACAGGGGACACACAGGGGACCCACAGGGGACACACAGGGAACACACAGGGGACACACAGGGAACACACAGGGAACACACAGGGGACACACAGGGAACACACAGGGGACACACAGGACACACACAGGGAACACACAGGACACACACAGGGAACACACAGGGAACACACAGGGAACACACAGGGGACACTCAGGGAACACACAGGGGACACACAGGGAACACACAGGGAACACACAGGGAACACACAGGGGACACACAGGGAACACACAGGGAACACACAGGACACACACAGGGAACACACAGGGAACACACAGGGAACACACAGGGGACACACAGGGGACACACAGGGAACACACAGGGGACACACAGGACACACACAGGGAACACACAGGACACACACAGGGAACACACAGGGAACACACAGGGAACACACAGGGGACACTCAGGGAACACACAGGGGACACACAGGGAACACACAGGGGACCCACAGGGGACACACAGGGGACCCACAGGGGACACACAGGGAACACACAGGGGACACACAGGGAACACACAGGGAACACACAGGGGACACACAGGGAACACACAGGGGACACACAGGACACACACAGGGAACACACAGGACACACACAGGGAACACACAGGGAACACACAGGGAACACACAGGGGACACTCAGGGAACACACAGGGGACACACAGGGAACACACAGGGAACACACAGGGAACACACAGGGGACACACAGGGAACACACAGGGAACACACAGGACACACACAGGGAACACACAGGGAACACACAGGGAACACACAGGGAACACACAGGGGACACACAGGGGACACACAGGGAACACACAGGACACACACAGGGAACACACAGGGAACACACAGGGACACACAGGGATCACACAGGGAACACAGAGGGGACATACAGGGAACACACAGGGGACACACAGGGAATGCACATGAAACACACAGTTCTGATTAAGAATATAAAAGTTTCACCTTTACGTCTTTATCTCTTCTCTGCGGCTGACAGAAAATACAAATACATCAGCCATTTTGAAATTGATGTCAGGGCAAATAGGACCCATTCTAAGTAAACTAACTCTGACCCAACTCTTGAAATGAGTAGGCGGAGGGACGGGACGGGACAATAGAAGACAAAATGTGGTTTCCGTCCAACCATTTCATGCAGAGAAATTACCTGACGCATCAAAAACAACTCCTTATGAAGGAGTTATGGTCCTTATGAAAACAACACATTTGGCGGTCAAATGTTCCAATGTCGACAAAACTAATTACACAAGACAAGGTGGGATATGTTTGGGGAGATCAGTGAAATAGATTATTCGACAACTGCGGCGGAAAAGCTTTTAATGCACACATATTGATATAAAAACCATCACGTCGCAGTAAACTTGGAGTCACGTGACGATATGTTATGTTGGTCTACCACCACGTGGAAAAGCATGCAGAGTTTATAGAGAGATGGAATAAGTTATGATTAACTGGATCATTTATGATGGTGAAGTAAACAATGATGAGCTTCATGCAAATGTTTTTTTATTTATTTAACCTTAATTTAACTAGGCTAGTCAGTTATTAAGAACAAATTATTATTTACAATGACGGCCTACCCCGGCCCAGACGACGCTTCATGCAAATTTTCACTAAATATCCAAGAGGGTAGGCCTTCATTTGAATGATCCTTGCGATATGATGATCAGTGCTTAGCTGCCAATTATCAAATACAAAAATGATCTAGCTTTTATCCATATCTCATCAGAAAACCTACGCTGTCCACTTTATCAGTTCGCTGTATTATCCCAACGTTATATTTTTGTGACAAAACCATCGGTAGAGTTGAAAATGCGTTGGAAACCCATTAGATTTTTTAAATATACGGTGCGTGGGAAGTCACTGCGACCGCAAAAATGTTTAAGTGCACTACATCATCAAGCACAGCTTTTTTTGGGATGGACACACCCCTCTGGTAGGAATATGCGCATATTGTTTCCATGGAGATTTTAGAATATTTGCATAAAAACTGTAGCCAACTGGATGGAAACCTAGCCACTGTTGCATTTGGGGAGGTCAGGGGGAAAGTTAAGCGGGGCCAATTTAATAATTCTGAATAAGAATGAATATAATACAAAGATTATTTGATGAGTATTAAAAAGATACAGCTGCAATATGGTTAGCTTTATAATGCCCACTTCACCAGGATATGGACTTTTCCATGAGACAGAAACATTTATAAACCTATTTTACATTCTGTCGTTGACAACAATGTTAGGGAAAATGGACATGAATAAAACATTTTACAATATAAATAAACTACAACATGGGGAAAGAGAGATGTATCCTACTGGGACCGTATGGGGAAAGAGAGATGTAGTCTACTGGGACCGTATGGGGAAAGAGAGATGTAGTCTACTGGGACCATATGGGGAAAGAGAGAGATGTAGTCTACTGGGACCATATGGGGAAAGAGAGAGATGTAGTCTACTGGGACCGTATGGGGAGAGAGAGAGATGTAGTCTACTGGGACCATATGGGGAGAGAGAGAGATGTAGTCTACTGGGACCATATGGGGAAAGAGAGATGTAGTCTACTGGGACCCTATGGGGAAAGAGAGAGATGTAGTCTACTGGGACCATATGGGGAAAGAGAGAGATGTAGTCTACTGGGACCCTATGGGGAAAGAGAGAGATGTAGTCTACTGGGACCGTATGGGGAGAGAGAGAGATGTAGTCTACTGGGACCATATGGGGAGAGAGAGAGATGTAGTCTACTGGGACCCTATGGGGAAAGAGAGATGTAGTCTACTGGGACCATATGGGGAAAGAGAGAGATGTATCCTACTGGGACCCTATGGGGAGAGAGAGAGAGATGTAGTCTACTGGGACCGTATGGGGAAAGAGAGAGATGTAGTCTACTGGGACCATATGGGGAAAGAGAGATGTAGTCTACTGGGACCATATGGGGAAAGAGAGAGATGTAGTCTACTGGGAACATATGGGGAAAGAGAGAGATGTAGTCTACTGGGACCATATGGGGAAAGAGAGAGATGTAGTCTACTGGGACCATATGGGGAAAGAGAGATGTAGTCTACTGGGACCGTATGGGGAAAGAGAGATGTAGTCTACTGGGACCATATGGGGAAAGAGAGAGATGTAGTCTACTGGGACCATATGGGGAAAGAGAGATGTAGTCTACTGGGACCATATGGGGAAAGAGAGAGATGTAGTCTACTGGGACCATATGGGGAAAGAGAGAGATGTAGTCTACTGGGACCATATGGGGAAAGAGAGAGATGTAGTCTACTGGGACCATATGGGGAAAGAGAGAGATGTAGTCTACTGGGACCATATGGGGAAAGAGAGATGTAGTCTACTGGGACCATATGGGGAAAGAGAGAGATGTAGTCTACTGGGACCATATGGGGAAAGAGAGATGTAGTCTACTGGGACCCTATGGGGAAAGAGAGAGATGTAGTCTACTGGGACCATATGGGGAAAGAGAGAGATGTAGTCTACTGGGACCATATGGGGAAAGAGAGAGATGTAGTCTACTGGGACCATATGGGGAAAGAGAGAGATGTAGTCTACTGGGACCCTATGGGGAAAGAGAGAGATGTAGTCTACTGGGACCATATGGGGAAAGAGAGAGATGTAGTCTACTGGGACCATATGGGGAAAGAGAGAGATGTAGTCTACTGGGACCATATGGGGAAAGAGAGAGATGTAGTCTACTGGGACCCTATGGGGAAAGAGAGAGATGTAGTCTACTGGGACCATATGGGGAAAGAGAGAGATGTAGTCTACTGGGACCATATGGGGAAAGAGAGAGATGTAGTCTACTGGGACCATATGGGGAAAGAGAGAGATGTAGTATACTGGGACCATATGGGGAAAGAGAGAGATGTAGTCTACTGGGACCATATGGGGAAAGAGAGAGATGTAGTCTACTGGGACCATATGGGGAAAGAGAGAGATGTAGTCTACTGGGACCATATGGGGAAAGAGAGAGATGTAGTCTACTGGGACCATATGGGGAAAGAGAGATGTAGTCTACTGGGACCGTATGGGGAAAGAGAGATGTAGTCTACTGGGACCATATGGGGAAAGAGAGAGATGTAGTCTACTGGGACCATATGGGGAAAGAGAGAGATGTAGTCTACTGGGACCATATGGGGAAAGAGAGATGTAGTCTACTGGGACCGTATGGGGAAAGAGAGATGTAGTCTACTGGGACCATATGGGGAAAGAGAGAGATGTAGTCTACTGGGACCATATGGGGAAAGAGAGATGTAGTCTACTGGGACCGTATGGGGAAAGAGAGATGTAGTCTACTGGGACCAAATGGGGAAAGAGAGATGTAGTCTACTGGGACCATATGGGGAAAGAGAGATGTAGTCTACTGGGACCATATGGGGAAAGAGAGAGATGTAGTCTACTGGGACCATATGGGGAAAGAGAGAGATGTAGTCTACTGGGACCATATGGGGAAAGAGAGAGATGTAGTCTACTGGGACCATATGGGGAAAGAGAGAGATGTAGTCTACTGGGACCCTATGGGGAAAGAGAGATGTAGTCTACTGGGACCCTATTGGGAAAGAGAGAGATGTAGTCTACTGGGACCATATGGGGAAAGAGAGATGTAGTCTACTGGGACCCTATGGGGAAAGAGAGATGTAGTCTACTGGGACCATATGGGGAAAGAGAGATGTAGTCTACTGGGACCATATGGGGAAAGAGAGAGATGTAGTCTACTGGGACCATATGGGGAAAGAGAGAGATGTAGTCTACTGGGACCCTATGGGGAAAGAGAGAGATGTAGTCTACTGGGACCATATGGGGAAAGAGAGAGATGTAGTCTACTGGGACCATATGGGGAAAGAGAGAGATGTAGTCTACTGGGACCATATGGGGAAAGAGAGAGATGTAGTCTACTGGGACCATATGGGGAAAGAGAGAGATGTAGTCTACTGGGACCATATGGGGAAAGAGAGAGATGTAGTCTACTGGGACCATATGGGGAAAGAGAGAGATGTAGTCTACTGGGACCATATGGGGAAAGAGAGAGATGTAGTCTACTGGGACCCTATGGGGAAAGAGAGAGATGTAGTCTACTGGGACCATATGGGGAAAGAGAGATGTAGTCTACTGGGACCATATGGGGAAAGAGAGAGATGTAGTCTACTGGGACCATATGGGGAAAGAGAGAGATGTAGTCTACTGGGACCATATGGGGAAAGAGAGAGATGTAGTCTACTGGGACCATATGGGGAAAGAGAGATGTAGTCTACTGGGACCCTATGGGGAAAGAGAGAGATGTAGTCTACTGGGACCATATGGGGAAAGAGAGATGTATCCTAATGGGACCATATGGGGAAAGAGAGAGATGTAGTCTACTGGGACCATATGGGGAAAGAGAGATGTAGTCTACTGGGACCCTATGGGGAAAGAGAGAGATGTAGTCTACTGGGACCGTATGGGGAGAGAGAGAGATGTAGTCTACTGGGACCATATGGGGAGAGAGAGAGATGTAGTCTACTGGGACCCTATGGGGAAAGAGAGATGTAGTCTACTGGGACCATATGGGGACAGAGAGAGATGTATCCTACTGGGACCATATGGGGAGAGAGAGAGATGTAGTCTACTGGGACCGTATCGGGAAAGAGAGAGATGTAGTCTACTGGGACCATATGGGGAAAGAGAGATGTAGTCTACTGGGACCATATGGGGAAAGAGAGAGATGTAGTCTACTGGGACCATATGGGGAAAGAGAGATGTAGTCTACTGGGACCATATGGGGAAAGAGAGATGTAGTGTACTGGGACTGTATGGGGAAAGAGAGATGTAGTCTACTGGGACCATATGGGGAAAGAGAGAGATGTAGTCTACTGGGACCATATGGGGAAAGAGAGATGTAGTCTACTGGGACCATATGGGGAAAGAGAGAGATGTAGTCTACTGGGACCATATGGGGAAAGAGAGAGATGTAGTCTACTGGGACCATATGGGGAAAGAGAGAGATGTAGTCTACTGGGACCATATGGGGAAAGAGAGAGATGTAGTCTACTGGGACCATATGGGGAAAGAGAGAGATGTAGTCTACTGGGACCATATGGGGAAAGAGAGATGTAGTCTACTGGGACCCTATGGGGAAAGAGAGAGATGTAGTCTACTGGGACCATATGGGGAAAGAGAGAGATGTAGTCTACTGGGACCATATGGGGAAAGAGAGAGATGTAGTCTACTGGGACCATATGGGGAAAGAGAGAGATGTAGTCTACTGGGACCCTATGGGGAAAGAGAGAGATGTAGTCTACTGGGACCATATGGGGAAAGAGAGAGATGTAGTCTACTGGGACCATATGGGGAAAGAGAGAGATGTAGTCTACTGGGACCATATGGGGAAAGAGAGAGATGTAGTCTACTGGGACCCTATGGGGAAAGAGAGAGATGTAGTCTACTGGGACCATATGGGGAAAGAGAGAGATGTAGTCTACTGGGACCATATGGGGAAAGAGAGAGATGTAGTCTACTGGGACCATATGGGGAAAGAGAGAGATGTAGTCTACTGGGACCATATGGGGAAAGAGAGAGATGTAGTCTACTGGGACCATATGGGGAAAGAGAGAGATGTAGTCTACTGGGACCATATGGGGAAAGAGAGAGATGTAGTCTACTGGGACCATATGGGGAAACAGAGATGTAGTCTACTGGGACCGTATGGGGAAAGAGAGATGTAGTCTACTGGGACCATATGGGGAAAGAGAGAGATGTAGTCTACTGGGACCATATGGGGAAAGAGAGAGATGTAGTCTACTGGGACCATATGGGGAAAGAGAGATGTAGTCTACTGGGACCGTATGGGGAAAGAGAGATGTAGTCTACTGGGACCATATGGGGAAAGAGAGAGATGTAGTCTACTGGGACCATATGGGGAAAGAGAGATGTAGTCTACTGGGACCATATGGGGAAAGAGAGAGATGTAGTCTACTGGGACCATATGGGGAAAGAGAGAGATGTAGTCTACTGGGACCATATGGGGAAAGAGAGAGATGTAGTCTACTGGGACCATATGGGGAAAGAGAGAGATGTAGTCTACTGGGACCATATGGGGAAAGAGAGATGTAGTCTACTGGGACCCTATGGGGAAAGAGAGAGATGTAGTCTACTGGGACCATATGGGGAAAGAGAGATGTAGTCTACTGGGACCGTATGGGGAAAGAGAGATGTAGTCTACTGGGACCCTATGGGGAAAGAGAGAGATGTAGTCTACTGGGACCATATGGGGAAAGAGAGATGTAGTCTACTGGGACCCTATGGGGAAAGAGAGAGATGTAGTCTACTGGGACCATATGGGGAAAGAGAGAGATGTAGTCTACTGGGACCATATGGGGAAAGAGAGAGATGTAGTCTACTGGGACCACATGGGGAAAGAGAGAGATGTAGTCTACTGGGACCCTATGGGGAAAGAGAGAGATGTAGTCTACTGGGACCATATGGGGAAAGAGAGAGATGTAGTCTACTGGGACCATATGGGGAAAGAGAGAGATGTAGTCTACTGGGACCATATGGGGAAAGAGAGAGATGTAGTCTACTGGGACCCTATGGGGAAAGAGAGAGATGTAGTCTACTGGGACCATATGGGGAAAGAGAGAGATGTAGTCTACTGGGACCATATGGGGAAAGAGAGAGATGTAGTCTACTGGGACCATATGGGGAAAGAGAGAGATGTAGTCTACTGGGACCATATGGGGAAAGAGAGAGATGTAGTCTACTGGGACCATATGGGGAAAGAGAGAGATGTAGTCTACTGGGACCATATGGGGAAAGAGAGAGATGTAGTCTACTGGGACCATATGGGGAAAGAGAGAGATGTAGTCTAATGGGACCATATGGGGAAAGAGAGAGATGTAGTCTACTGGGACCATATGGGGAAAGAGAGATGTAGTCTACTGGGACCCTATGGGGAAAGAGAGAGATGTAGTCTACTGGGACCCTATGGGGAAAGAGAGATGTAGTCTACTGGGACCCTATGGGGAAAGAGAGATGTAGTCTACTGGGACCATATGGGGAAAGAGAGAGATGTAGTCTACTGGGACCATATGGGGAAAGAGAGAGATGTAGTCTACTGGGACCATATGGGGAAAGAGAGAGATGTAGTCTACTGGGACCCTATGGGGAAAGAGAGAGATGTAGTCTACTGGGACCATATGGGGAAAGAGAGAGATGTAGTCTACTGGGACCATATGGGGAAAGAGAGAGATGTAGTCTACTGGGACCATATGGGGAAAGAGGGAGATGTAGTCTACTGGGACCATATGGGGAAAGAGAGAGATGTAGTCTACTGGGACCATATGGGGAAAGAGAGAGATGTAGTCTACTGGGACCATATGGGGAAAGAGAGAGATGTAGTCTACTGGGACCATATGGGGAAAGAGAGAGATGTAGTCTACTGGGACCCTATGGGGAAAGAGAGAGATGTAGTCTACTGGGACCATATGGGGAAAGAGAGATGTAGTCTACTGGGACCATATGGGGAAAGAGAGAGATGTAGTCTACTGGGACCATATGGGGAAAGAGAGAGATGTAGTCTACTGGGACCATATGGGGAAAGAGAGAGATGTAGTCTACTGGGACCATATGGGGAAAGAGAGATGTAGTCTACTGGGACCCTATGGGGAAAGAGAGAGATGTAGTCTACTGGGACCATATGGGGAAAGAGAGATGTATCCTAATGGGACCATATGGGGAAAGAGAGAGATGTAGTCTACTGGGACCATATGGGGAAAGAGAGATGTAGTCTACTGGGACCCTATGGGGAAAGAGAGAGATGTAGTCTACTGGGACCATATGGGGAAAGAGAGAGATGTAGTCTACTGGGACCATATGGGGAAAGAGAGATGTAGTCTACTGGGACCCTATGGGGAAAGAGAGAGATGTAGTCTACTGGGACCATATGGGGAAAGAGAGATGTAGTCTACTGGGACCGTATGGGGAAAGAGAGAGATGTAGTCTACTGGGACCATATGGGGAAAGAGAGAGATGTAGTCTACTGGGACCATATGGGGAAAGAGAGAGATGTAGTCTACTGGGACCATATGGGGAAAGAGAGATGTAGTCTACTGGGACCGTATGGGGAAAGAGAGAGATGTAGTCTACTGGGACCCTATGGGGAAAGAGAGAGATGTAGTCTACTGGGACCCTATGGGGAAAGAGAGAGATGTAGTCTACTGGGACCATATGGGGAAAGAGAGAGATGTAGTCTACTGGGACCATATGGGGAAAGAGTGAGATGTAGTCTACTGGGACCATATGGGGAAAGAGAGATGTAGTCTACTGGGACCATATGGGGAAAGAGAGAGATGTAGTCTACTGGGACCCTATTGGGAAAGAGAGAGATGTAGTCTACTGGGACCATATGGGGAAAGAGAGATGTAGTCTACTGGGACCCTATGGGGAAAGAGAGAGATGTAGTCTACTGGGACCATATGGGGAAAGAGAGAGATGTAGTCTACTGGGACCATATGGGGAAAGAGAGAGATGTAGTCTACTGGGACCATATGGGGAAAGTGAGAGATGTAGTCTACTGGGACCATATGGGGAAAGAGAGATGTAGTCTACTGGGACCATATGGGGAAAGAGAGAGATGTATCCTAATGGGACCATATGGGGAAAGAGAGATGTAGTCTACTGGGACCATATGGGGAAAGAGAGATGTAGTCTACTGGGACCATATGGGGAAAGAGAGAGATGTAGTCTACTGGGACCATATGGGGAAAGAGAGAGATGTAGTCTACTGGGATCATATGGGGAAAGAGAGAGATGTAGTCTACTGGGACCATATGGGGAAAGAGAGAGATGTAGTCTACTGGGACCATATGGGGAAAGAGAGAGATGTAGTCTACTGGGACCATATGGGGAAAGAGAGATGTATCCTACTGGGACCATATGGGGAAAGAGAGAGATGTAGTCTACTGGAACCATATGGGGAAAGAGAGATGTAGTCTACTGGGACCATATGGGGAAAGAGAGAGATGTAGTCTACTGGGACCATATGGGGAAAGAGAGATGTAGTCTACTGGGACCCTATGGGGAAAGAGAGAGATGTAGTCTACTGGGACCATATGGGGAAAGAGAGATGTAGTCTACTGGGACCGTATGGGGAAAGAGAGAGATGTAGTCTACTGGGACCATATGGGGAAAGAGAGAGATGTAGTCTACTGGGACCATATGGGGAAAGAGAGAGATGTAGTCTACTGGGACCATATGGGGAAAGAGAGATGTAGTCTACTGGGACCGTATGGGGAAAGAGAGAGATGTAGTCTACTGGGACCCTATGGGGAAAGAGAGAGATGTAGTCTACTGGGACCCTATGGGGAAAGAGAGAGATGTAGTCTACTGGGACCATATGGGGAAAGAGAGATGTAGTCTACTGGGACCATATGGGGAAAGAGAGAGATGTAGTCTACTCGGACCCTATGGGGAAAGAGAGAGATGTAGTCTACTGGGACCATATGGGGAAAGAGAGCGATGTAGTCTACTGGGACCATATGGGGAAAGAGAGAGATGTAGTCTACTGGGACCATATGGGGAAAGAGAGAGATGTATCCTACTGGGACCATATGGGGAAAGAGAGAGATGTAGTCTACTGGGACCGTATGGGGAAAGTGAGAGATGTAGTCTACTGGGACCATATGGGGAAAGAGAGAGATGTAGTCTACTGGGACCGTATGGGGAAAGAGAGAGATGTAGTCTACTGGGACCATATGGGGAAAGAGAGAGATGTAGTCTACTGGAACCATATGGGGAAAGAGAGAGATGTAGTCTACTGGGACCATATGGGGAAAGAGTGAGATGTAGTCTACTGGGACCATATGGGGAAATAGAGATGTAGTCTACTGGGACCATATGGGGAAAGAGAGAGATGTAGTCTACTGGGACCCTATTGGGAAAGAGAGAGATGTAGTCTACTGGGACCATATGGGGAAAGAGAGATGTAGTCTACTGGGACCCTATGGGGAAAGAGAGATGTAGTCTACTGGGACCATATGGGGAAAGTTAGAGATGTAGTCTACTGGGACCATATGGGGAAAGAGAGAGATGTAGTCTACTGGGACCATATGGGGAAAGTGAGATATGTAGTCTACTGGGACCATATGGGGAAAGAGAGATGTAGTCTACTGGGACCATATGGGGAAAGAGAGAGATGTAGTCTACTGGGACCATATGGGGAAAGAGAGAGATGTAGTCTACTGGGACCATATGGGGAAAGAGAGAGATGTAGTCTACTGGGACCATATGGGGAAAGAGAGAGATGTAGTCTACTGAGATCATATGGGGAAAGAGAGAGATGTAGTCTACTGGGACCATATGGGGAAAGAGAGAGATGTAGTCTACTGGGACCATATGGGGAAAGAGAGAGATGTAGTCTACTGGGACCATATGGGGAAAGAGAGATGTATCCTACTGGGACCATATGGGGAAAGAGAGAGATGTAGTCTACTGGGACCATATGGGGAAAGAGAGATGTAGTCTACTGGGACCATATGGGGAAAGAGAGAGATGTAGTCTACTGGGACCATATGGGGAAAGAGAGAGATGTAGTCTACTGGGACCATATGGGGAAAGAGAGAGATGTATCCTAATGGGACCATATGGGGAAAGAGAGAGATGTAGTCTACTGGGACCATATGGGGAAAGAGAGAGATGTATCCTACTGGGACCCTATGGGGAAAGTGGTTGAGTAATTGTTCAAGCTCGTCCATGGGAGAACAGGATGAGGAAAACAAGAGCACAAGATATAGAACTAGTGCAGTCTTTAGTGCATACACAAGCTTTTAATATAATGGTTTTCATGGAAAAAACCCTAAGTATGGCTTTCATCCGTCTCTCTGGAGAGGAGAAATGCTTTGATGGCAACAAAATAATGGTTACCGTTCACTGGCAGATAATTGGACATTGCAGAGAATCTTGTGGAAACAGAGCATACCTTTCTGATTGGTTTGTTTACCCCCATTGTTGTTGTCCTCTTGTGTCTATTTTTATTTTACCTTCATTTAACTTGGCAAGTCAGTTAAGAACTAATTCTTACGACAGCCTAAGAACAGTGGGTCAACTATCTTGTTCAGGGACAGAACAACAGATTTTTTTTGCCTTGTCAGCTCGGGATTCGATCTTGCAACGCTCTAGCCACTTCCAACGCTCTAGCCACTAGGCTACCTGCCGTGTCCTGTCTCCTGTGTGTCCTGTGTGTCCTCTCCTGTGTCTCCTGTTTCCTGTCTCCTGTGTCTCCTGTCTCCTGTGTGTCCTGTCTCCTGTGTGTCCTGTGTTTCCTGTGTCTCCTGTGTGTCCTGTCTCCTGTGTGTCCTGTCTCCTGTGTCTCCTGTGTGTCCTGTCTCATGTGTGACCTGTTTCCTGTGTCTCCTGTGTCTCCTGTGTCTCCTGTGTCTCCTGTCTCCTGTGTCTCCTGTCTCCTGGTTCTCCTGTGTTTCCTATCTCCTGTGTTTCCTATCTCCTGTGTCTCCTCTGTGCCCTGTCTCCTGTGTCCCCTCTGTGCCCTGTCTCCTGTGTCTCCTGTCTCCTGTGTGTCCTGTCTCCTGTGTCTCCTGTCTCCTGTGTGTCCTGTGTGTCCTCTCCTGTGTCTCCTGTGTGTCCTGTCTCCTGTGTGTCCTGTCTCCTGTGTGTCCTGTCTCCTGTGTCTCCTGTGTGTCCTGTCTCATGTGTGACCTGTTTCCTGTGTCTCCTGTGTCTCCTGTGTCTCCTGTGTCTCCTGTCTCCTGTGTCTCCTGTCTCCTGTGTCTCCTGTCTCCTGGTTCTCCTGTGTTTCCTATCTCCTGTGTTTCCAATCTCCTGTGTCTCCTCTGTGCCCTGTCTCCTGTGTCCCCTCTGTGCCCTGTCTCCTGTGTCTCCTGTTTCCTGTCTCCTGTGTGTCCTGTCTCCTGTGTCTCCTGTCTCCTGTGTGTCCTGTGTGTCCTCTCCTGTGTCTCCTGTTTCCTGTCTCCTGTGTCTCCTGTCTCCTGTGTGTCCTGTCTCCTGTGTGTCCTGTATTTCCTGTGTCTCCTGTGTCCCCTCTGTGCCCTGTCTCCTGTGTCTCCTGTTTCCTGTCTCCTGTGTGTCCTGTCTCCTGTGTCTCCTGTCTCCTGTGTGTCCTGTGTGTCCTCTCCTGTGTCTCCTGTTTCCTGTCTCCTGTGTCTCCTGTCTCCTGTGTGTCCTGTCTCCTGTGTGTCCTGTGTCCTGTATTTCCTGTGTCTCCTGTGTGTCCTGTCTCCTGTGTGTCCTGTCTCCTGTGTGTCCTGTCTCCTGTGTGTCCTGTCTCCTGTGTCTCCTGTGTGTCCTGTCTCATGTGTGACCTGTTTCCTGTGTCTCCTGTGTCTCCTGTGTCTCCTGTGTCTCCTGTCTCCTGTGTCTCCTGTCTCTTGGTTCTCCTGTGTTTCCTATCTCCTGTGTCTCCTCTGTGCCCTGTCTCCTGTGTCTCCTCTGTGCCCTGTCTCCTGTGTCTCCTGCGTGTCCTGTGTTTCCTGTCTCCTGGTTCTCCTGTGTTTCCTGTATCCTTTGGCCCCTGGGTGTCATGTCTCCTGTGTCTCCTCTGTGCCCTGTCTCCTGTGTCTCCTGTGTCTCCTGTGTGTCCTGTCTCCTGTGTGTCCTGTCTCCTGTGTGTCTATGTAATACTAAGGAGGAAAAATAAAGAGAAGAGAAGGCTAGGCTGCGTCCCAAATTGTACCCTATTGTACCTATAAAGTGTGCCACTATTGACCAGAGAGCCCTATGTGCCCGGGTCAAAGGCAGTTCACTACCATTCACTATACGCAGGCTAGGCATGGACTAATAATAGTAATAGTTTTCTTTATGCACAACAACTCTAGCCGGCTGTCTGCGGGTGCACATACGTGCAGTCTTACCTGAAGTTAAAGCAAAATCAAAACTTTATGTCTCCCCCAAGGGGGGAGCGAATCGAGAGGCTTTGGTTTTGCAGACCAGTGGGTTGCACCCATCCACCACCCCACCTGTCAACATGCTTGTTATCTACTTTCCAAATGTTGAATATCACAACGTAGTTACCTCACTACAGATTCACCTTCACAACGTAGTTACCTCACTACAGATTCACCTTCACCTTCACAACGTAGTTACCTCACTACAGATTCACCTTCACAACGTAGTTACCTCACTACAGATTCACCTTCACAACGTAGTTACCTCACTACAGATTCACCTTCACAACGTAGTTACCTCACTACAGATTCACCTTCACAATGTAGTTACCTCACTACAGATTCACCTTCACCTTCACAATGTAGTTACCTCACTACAGATTCACCTTCACAACGTAGTTACCTCACTACAGATTCACCTTCACCTTCACAACGTAGTTACCTCACTACAGATTCACCTTCACAACGTAGTTACCTCACTACAGATTCACCTTCACCTTCACAACGTAGTTACCTCACTACAGATTCACCTTCACCTTCACAACGTAGTTACCTCACTACAGATTCACCTTCACAACGTAGTTACCTCACTACAGATTCACCTTCACCTTCACAACGTAGTTACCTCACTACAGATTCACCTTCACAACGTAGTTACCTCACTACAGATTCACCTTCATCTTCACAACGTAGTTACCTCACTACAGATTCACCTTCACAACGTAGTTACCTCACTACAGATTCACCTTCATCTTCACAACGTAGTTACCTCACAACAGATTCACCTTCACAACGTAGTTACCTCACTACAGATTCACCTTCATCTTCACAATGTAGTTACCTCACTACAGATTCACCTTCACCTTCACAATGTAGTTACCTCACTACAGATTCACCTTCACAACGTAGTTACCTCACTACAGATTCACCTTCACAATGTAGTTACCTCACTACAGATTCACCTTCACCTTCACAATGTAGTTACCTCACTACAGATTCACCTTCACCTTCACAATGTAGTTACCTCACTACAGATTCACCTTCACCTTCACAACGTAGTTACCTCACTACAGATTCACCTTCACAACGTAGTTACCTCACTACAGATTCACCTTCACAATGTAGTTACCTCACTACAGATTCACCTTCACCTTCACAATGTAGTTACCTCACTACAGATTCACCTTCACCTTCACAATGTAGTTACCTCACTACAGATTCACCTTCACCTTCACAACGTAGTTACCTCACTACAGATTCACCTTCACAACGTAGTTACCTCACTACAGATTCACCTTCACCTTCACAACGTAGTTACCTCACTACAGATTCACCTTCACAACGTAGTTACCTCACTACAGATTCATCTTCACAATGTAGTTACCTCACTACAGATTCACCTTCACAATGTAGTTACCTCACTGCAGATTCACCTTCATCTTCACAACGTAGTTACCTCACTACAGATTCACCTTCACAACGTAGTTACCTCATTACAGAGTCACCTTCATCTTCACAACGTAGTTACCTCACTACAGATTCACCTTCACCTTCACAATGTAGTTACCTCACTACAGAGTCACCTTCATCTTCACAACGTAGTTACCTCACTACAGATTCACCTTCACAACGTAGTTACCTCACTACAGATTCACCTTCACAACGTAGTTACCTCATTACAGATTCACCTTCATCTTCACAACGTAGTTAACTCACTACAGATTCACGTTCACCTTCACAACGTAGTTACCTCACTACAGATTCACCTTCACCTTCACAATGTAGTTACCTCACTACAGATTCACCTTCGCAATGTAGTTACCTCACTACAGATTCACCTTCACCTTCACAATGTAGTTACCTCACTACAGATTCACCTTCACAATGTAGTTACCTCACTACAGATTCACCTTCACAACGTAGTTACCTCACTACAGATTCACCTTCACAACGTAGTTACCTCACTACAGATTCACCTTCACAACGTAGTTACCTCACTACAGATTCACCTTCATCTTCACAACGTAGTTACCTCACTACAGATTCACCTTCACCTTCACAATGCAGTTACCTCACAACAGATTCACCTTCATCTTCACAACGTAGTCACACACACAGGTAAACACACACACGTAAACACACACACTCACGCACACACATAGGTAAACACAGACACAGGTAAACACACACACTCACGCACACACACAGGTAAACACACACACACACACACAGGTAAACACACACACTCTCAAGCAAGCTGTAAGTGCGCTGGAGGAGAGGAACAGAGAGATCGATGATATGATAACATCTGGGGATGGGGGGGGGGGGGGGGGGGGGGCGTACAAGGATATGTGTGTAGTGGGATTACCTGGATTTACAGAAGATCAGACTCTGCAGATCTCTCACAGCGGCGTAGAGACCTTTTACCTGTTTACACACCTCTCCACACAGGTCACATACACACACACCGACTATAGGCTCTCAAACAAACACACACATACACACACAAACACACACTGGAGACACACACACATTCACTTGAATATACCTACTAACACAGCTTAGATCTCTGCTCCTCACTGGCTGGCAGTCAGACTGCGCAGCTGATGACGGCCCGTCCAAACTACACTACCGGTCAATGATGGCCCATTCAAACTACACTACCGGTCAATGATGGCCCGTCCAAACTACACTACCGGTCAATGATGGCCCGTCCAAACTACACTACCGGTCAATGACGGCACGTCCAAACTACACTACTGGTCAATGATGGCCCGTCCAAACTACACTACCGGTCAATGACGGCACGTCCAAACTACACTACCGGTCAATGACGGCACGTCCAAACTACACTACTGGTCAATGATGGCCCGTCCAAACTACACTACCGGTCAATGATGGCCCATCCAAACTACACTACCGGTCAATGATGGCCCATCCAAACTATACTACCGGTCAATGATGGCCCATCCAAACTACACTACCGGTCAATGATGGCCCATCCAAACTACACTACCGGTCAATGATGGCCCGTCCAAACTACACTACCGGTCAATGAAGGCCCGTCCAAACTACACTACCGGTCAATGATGGCCCGTCCAAACTACACTACCGGTCAATGACGGCCCGTCCAAACTACACTACCGGTCAATGATGGCCCGTCCAAACTACACTACCGGTCAATGACGGCACGTCCAAACTACACTACCGGTCAATGATGGCCCATCCAAACTACACTACCGGTCAATGATGGCCCATCCAAACTATACTACCGGTCAATGATGGCCCATCCAAACTACACTACCGGTCAATGATGGCCCATCCAAACTACACTACCGGTCAATGATGGCCCGTCCAAACTACACTACCGGTCAATGACGGCCCGTCCAAACTACACTACCGGTCAATGATGGCCCATCCAAACTATACTACCGGTCAATGATGGCCCATCCAAACTACACTACCGGTCAATGATGGCCCGTCCAAACTACACTACCGGTCAATGATGGCCCGTCCAATCTACACTACCGGTCAAAAGTCTTAGAACACCTACTCATTCCAGGGTTTTTCTTCATTCATAGTGAAGACATCAAAAACTATGAAATAACACATATGGAATCATATAGTAACCAAAAAAGTGTTTAACAAATCAAAATATATTTTATATTTGAGATTCTTCAAATAGCCACCTTTTGCCTCGATGACAGTTTTGCACACTCTTGGCATTCTCTCAACCAGCTGTAGGAGGTAGTCACCTGGAATTAACAGGTGTGCCTTCTTAAAAGTTAATTTGTGGAATGTCTTTCCTTTTTAATGCATTTGAGACAAACAGTTGTTGTGACCAGGTATACAGAAGACAGCCGCATTGGGTAAAAGACCAAGTTTATATTATGTCAAGAACAGCTCAAATAAGCAAAGAGAAACTACAGTCCATCACTATTAAAACATGAAGGTCCGTCAATACGGAACAATTCAAGAACTTTGAAAGTTTCTTCAAGTGCAGTCGCAAATGAGGAAAATGGCTCTCATGAGGACCACCACAGGAAGGGAAGACCCAGAGTTACCTCTGCTGCAGAGGATAAGTTCATTAGAGTTACCAGCCTCAGAAATTGCAGGCCAAATAAACGCTTCACAGAGTTTAAGTAACAGACACATCTCAACATCAACTGTTCAAAGGAGACTGTGTGAAACAGGCCTTCATGGTCAAATTGCTGCAAAGAAACCACTGCTAAAGGACACCAATAATAAGAAGAGACTTGCTTGGGCCAAGAAACATGAGCGATAGACATTAGACCGGTGGAAATTTTTCCTTTGGTCTAGAGTCCAAATTGGAGGTTTTTGGTGTAAACTGTTGTGTCTTTGTGAGACGCGTTGTGGGTGAACGGATGATCTCCGTGTGTGTAGTTCCCACCGTAAAGCATGGAGGAAGAGGTGTGACGGTGTGGGGGTGCTTTGCTGGTTACACTGTCTGATTTATTTAGAATTCAAGGCACACGTAACCAGCATGGTTACCACAGCATTCTGCAGCGATACGCCATCCCATCTGGTTAAGGCTTAGTGGGACTATCATTTGTTTTTCAACAGGACAATGACCCAATACACCTCTAGGCTGTGTACGGGCTATTTGACCAAGAAGGAGAGTGATGGAGTGCTGCATCAGAGGACCTGGCCTCCACAATCCCCGACCTCAACCCAATTGAGATGGTTTGGGATGAGTCAGACCGCAGAGTGAAAGAAAAGCAGCCAACAAGTGCTCAGCATATGTGGGAACTCATTCAAGACTGTTGGAAAACCATTCCAGGTGAAGCTGGTTGAGAGAATGCCAAGAGTGTGCAAAGCTGTCATCAAGGCAAAGGGTGGCTATTTGAAGAATCTCAAATATGAAATATATTTAGATTTGTTTGACTTTTTTGGTTACTACATGATTCCATATGTGTTATTTCATAGTTTTGATGTTGTCACTATTTTTCTACAATGTAGAAAATAGTAAATATAAAGAAAAACCCTTGAAAGAGTAGGAGTTCTAAAACGTTTGACCGGTAGTATACACCTAAACCATATCCAAACTGATGTCCCACATAATAGAGTTAGCCTAAAGACAACATTACACTGACAATAGTCTGATGGGTGAGAATATTATCAATTGTTAAATTGTATATCAAGAATCTGATGAACAGCGTAACTTGGAAATGACACAGAGGTAGGGACATTTAAACATCTATATAGTTTCAGAAAGAGCAGATTCTATCCTTGCCAAACAACTCTTTAAAAACAACCCTTGAGCTCTATTTTAAAATATATATTTTGGGGCAGAATTACCACAATACATGTGCTGCCCAGGTATACTCAAAGCACACAAATATATTTCAATTCAAAATATGGAATTCTGTTCTTCTGAAATGCATTTTCTTGTTTGATAATGTTCCTTACTACCTGCCCTTAACGATATAGCCTACAGTTACATTAACTAATGAAAAATGGCATTGTGTTATTAGAAATACGTTTTCTTTCATATTCTAATGTTTCATAAGATCTTCATTAACACAACCAAATAATACATTTTTTAGACTGTTAGATTGTTGACGTCCAAAAGACTTGTCATTGGCTCAAAGGGGGATCCCTCGAGGCCAGGCTTTTCAACTGTTAATGCATTATTAACATATACTGTATACTGTTGCCCAGTTTATCATACGCAGTATACTGTGTAATTGACTGCCGCTTGTACTATACAAACACCCTAGTAGGATATTACTGTGTCCTAAATGTGTAGTAAACATAAGCGTTTGGGTTAACTAAGAGACAAGAGAAGGGAGTGGAGGGGAGGTAAGGGATGGGAGGGAGGGATGGGAGGGTGGGGAGGCAAGGGATGGGAGGGATGGGAGGGCTTTCTGGGGATAGATGGTTGGGGGTAGAGGACATGTGGTGCAGTGTGTCTGGATAACAAGAGTCTGGAACTGTGTCTGAGACGATAAGCGGGTTGATTATCACACACACACACACACACACACACACACACACCATAGCCCATGTCCTCTACAGCTTATGGGAAGTAAGTGACGCCAGACTTCCAGAAACAAACTTTCCTTTTCTGTAGCAGTGCAGTCAACCCAGTAAAAGTGTCCATGGTCACTCAGAATAAATTGCTGATCTAGGATCAGGTCTTGCACGTCCATGTCACCTTATTCATTGTGATTCAGCTAAATGATACATCATAGCAAATCAAAGCGTATTCCATATGCACAGGATCCACAGTGTACACATTAATGAAATGCTGACCTGCCAGCTCTCTTGACTTTTGCTGAAGTCTGATGATAACGGTTTACCCTGAGACAGGCGGTGTAAATGAAGAGGAGGACAGGCTGAGACAGGCGGTGTAAATGAAGAGGAGGACAGCCTGAGACAGGCGGTGTAAATGAAGAGGAGGACAGGCTGAGACAGGTGGTGTAAATGAAGAGGAGGACAGCCTGAGACAGGCGGTGTAAATGAAGAGGAGGACAGGCTGAGACAGGCGGTGTAAATGAAGAGGAGGACAGCCTGAGACAGGCGGTGTAAATGAAGGGGAGGACAGCCTGAGACAGGCAGTGTAAATGAAGAGGAGGACAGGCTGAGACAGGCGGTGTAAATGAAGAGGAGGACAGCCTGAGACAGGCGGTGTAAATGAAGAGGAGGACAGCCTGAGACAGGCGGTGTAAATGAAGAGGAGGACAGCCTGAGACAGGCGGTGTAAATGAAGAGGAGGACAGGCTGAGACAGGCGGTGTAAATGAAGAGGAGGACAGCCTGAGACAGGCGGTGTAAATGAAGAGGAGGACAGCCTGAGACAGGCGGTGTAAATGAAGAGGAGGACAGGCTGAGATAGGCGGTGTAAATGAAGGGGAGGACAGCCTGAGACAGGAGGTGTAAATGAAGGGGAGGACAGCCTGAAACAGGCGGTGTAAAGGAAGAGGAGGACAGCCTGAGACAGGCGGTGTAAATGAAGAGGAGGACAGGCTGAGACAGGCGGTGTAAATGAATGGGAGGACAGCCTGAGACAGGCGGTGTAAATGAAGGGGAGGACAGCCTGAGACAGGCGGTGTAAATGAAGAGGAGGACAGGCTGAGACAGGTGGTGTAAATGAAGGGGAGGACAGGCTGAGACAGGCGGTGTAAATGAAGAGGAGGACAGCCTGAGACAGGCGGTGTAAATGAAGAGGAGGACAGGCTGAGACAGGCGGTGTAAATGAATGGGAGGACAGCCTGAGACAGGCGGTGTAAATGAAGAGGAGGACAGGCTGAGACAGGTGGTGTAAATGAAGGGGAGGACAGGCTGAGACAGGCGGTGTAAATGAAGAGGAGGACAGCCTGAGACAGGCGG